>NW_022900916.1:33621099-33728503 GCF_012274545.1 Fukomys damarensis
TTTTTTTTTTTTTTTTTTTTTTTTAAACTGTGGAGGTTGTCAAAACATACCCCTTCATCCTAAGATCCTGTATTCCATAACTCCACTTTTGCATTAAGATCATGGGCTGATGCCACCTCATTCATTAAGTTGTTTTTGGTAACATTAGTCTACAATCATTATTCCTTTTTCTGAATTCTTCCAGTATTTAGCCTGAACTACAAGGTGAACTTTTGCTGGTATGCTGATTTATAACCCACAGTTGATTCATGTATGTTGCCCTGTTCTTTTCATAAGATGGTCATGTTTTTGAAGACAGGTGCTTGTCTTCTGTTGTTCTACTTGGCAGCCCAACAGTGTAAGAGATATGCTGGGGCTCCCAAGTGTGGGGCCCTGGGGTGTGGTAATCAAGAGATCTCCACACCTAGTCCTAGGTGTCTCCACTCTGTTCTCTTGGACATCTCCATTTTGCTGCTTTGCAAAGCGTGATGGCTAGCTCTCTGAAGTGCCATCCAACTCTATTAGGCTAAGAGCCTGGTCTCCTATTCTCTTTTCTTCCTGTCTTTCATAAGGTGAACATGCCTCTTCTGCCACGCTCTCCTACTATATGATGTTGCTCCAAGCCCAAGGAAGATGAACTAAACTCTGAAACCCTTATTATGGCTTAGATCAAGAATGTTCCTCAAAGGCCTCATGTACTCAGGATGGACTTTTTGGAAGGTGATTTAGTCACGAAGGTGACAAGACTGACTTCCTGCTAGGAGGTAGGGTCTGGTTGGGGAGGTGGGTCACAGGGGGCATGATCCGGAGGGATATATCTCACTCTCCAGCTGCTCTCTGCTTCCTGGCCACCATGATGTGAGCAGCTTTCCTCCACGTGGTTTTGATGTTGGAGCTGGCCAAACGTGGACTGTAACCATTAAGTTATAAAAAAAATCTCTTCTCCTTTAAGTTGTATATGTCAGGTATTGTGGTCTCAGTGATGAGAAGAATGACTAAGACATCATAATCCAAAATACACCTATCCTTCTGATAAGTTCGTTTACCTCAGTATTTGTTACAGAAATGAAATATTAAAAGCTAAGTTACTGACAGATTAATTTATGTCAATCCTTGGCCCTAAATCAGAATAAAAAGAATGTTCCCTCCTTCTGCCACCTTTTAGAAAGTTTATCTGGACATTTCTCTTGAAGTATCCAGATTCCCTTTACTTCCAGGTTCTGGTTAACAAACTTCCTGTTTTAGGGCAGAAAGAAAGGAGAGAAAATAAGGGTTGGGAGGGAAGGGAGAAAACTTACCTTCACTAGGGAAACCGCCTCCAATAGGCTATTGTTTTGAAAGGCTGTGAGCACAGGAATGGAGTCCTGGTATCCCAGTGGCTGGAAGGAAAAGAGACTGGCATTTGGAACAAAGAACAAAGAATTGTCCAACATGGAATGCTGGATCTCCAAAGATGAGAAAGAGACAGTGCTGAGGAATCCATGTAGCTCTACTGTAGATGGCTAAGTTAGGCAGAAATATTGCAGGCAGTCAGACGGGGATAGGCCCTTGAGGGAGTTGCTGCAAAAGATGAGGAAACATTAGAACTGTGACTGGAGGTGCACTTCTGAAGATTAAAGTCACATGGTCAGATCTGCATGGCTCCCGAGGGGATAAACAGAAGCTTGAGATTATTGGTACCACCCTTTTGAGATTTCCCCTATAAATTAACCATTGAGTCATTAGGGTGGGCCATCCTCTCCCACACATTAAAACTAAGTCTAAGACTAAAGGCAAGACTAAGACAATACATTACGGATCAGGGTTAATGATATCATCCACGTACAATTGCTTTCCCATTCGATCCATATTACATAAGCAACTATATTTGTATTCTTATTGATCATAATTTTGTACCCACCTTGAGATTTTGCTCTATAAAACCTTTTCTGTGTGGAGTCCATGGCAACTCACTTTCCAGGTCCCCTTCCTGCCTCTTAGGAGCTGCTCTCCCTCAATAAAATTGCCTACTCTTCTGTCGGTCTTCAGAATTCATTCTTTGATTTTGGGGAACATGAACTTGGTGTGTCAGACATCTAGCAGGTTGGAAGCTACGTCTATTTCCCCTGTATCCTTTGCAAGTCCTATATCAGCTCCACTGTACTTGGCTCACAGTACTTACCGGGGACACTGGTGAGGACTTCTGCATAGGGAGCAAAAGTGCCAGAAGGTAACAGACAACCAGAGTCGCAGAAGGAGCAGGGCTGACAAAGCAATCAGGATGCCTTGATACTGATGCTGTCTTCACGCCCACCTTCTCGATTTGCTTCAGCAGTGGGCTGTTGGCCCAGTGGGAAGGAGGGAGATCCTCCCCCTGGAGAGGAAGTCACAAAACACGACTGAACTTGGTCTTGTGTTGAGAGTGGTGAGGAGCTTAGAGCTACATTTGATTTAGAAAAATTAGAAAAACAAAAGAATATGGCAGTCTTCTCACCTCAATTACATAAAGCAATCTGAGAACTTATTAGAAATCCACAATCCCACCTGCATACCTCAGAGTAGGAAGGAAGAGTAACAGAAAACTCAAACCCCAGGCAGGCCATTAAGCCTGTGAAGGCCTAGTCCCTAAAGGATACTGAAGCCTTCAGAGTTGATGTGATGTGCATAAATAAGCTGGCAGTCAATGAGATGCAAAACCCTCACTAACAGATGAAAAGGAACAGGCTGGAGGAAGCAGACATGCAAGACAGTTGTCCTGCATCAGGGAGGGGCTGAAACCTTCAAGGAACAAAATCAGGACATCTGGTTCTGCCTCCTGTCTGGTTCCCTGGGGGCTTCAGGCATCCAAACACAGCAAGCAGCTGTCTGGGGCCCCTCCTGCCAGTCCCCAGGCCTTTTTAACCATCTGGGTGAGTGTGGTTTCACACTTAAGCCAATTCAAAAGAGCAAATTTTTTCAATATTAGGTCAAAAACTCCTCACAGAAATGGACAAGATAACAACAATATTGTTTATGTATATGCAACATTTATTACATACTAAAGAGTAAATACTTCTTTATTTAGCAATACTATTGGATAGAAGCTATTATTATTACCCAGTTTCACAGATGAGAAATCTTAACATTTAGGGAGTTGAGTAGCTTGTTTAAGAGGAAACCACTTTGTAAAGGGTAACAGGGTTTAGAATCTGGTGCTCTGGCACACTGAATATTCCAGGCTGAAGGAACCCGAGAAACAGCACGTTCAGAGGACCTCTCTGACATTCCCCATCCTTGTTCTCTGGAGCAGGTCTTAAAATCTAGGCAGATGTTTCTGATCTGTCCCTGAAGGGGACCTCCTGTGAGGGTTACCCTCTCTACATGGGGCAGAAAGGAGCCTCCTTCTCTCTGAAGACACAGAAGCAGACAGAAAGCTGAACCAATAGGTAAATTCCCCCCAGCTGGCTCCTGATCCTTTGTCCTGTCATTTCTCTATAACTCTCTACTTTTCATCAAACCCACTATGCAACAACAAAAACAACAACAGCAACAGCAACAGCAGCAATGAAACACTGCTTAATAGTGCAGGTTTTCCCTTCTTAATGAAGGTTCCTGGGTCATGTCAAACAAACCACGTGTATATAAATTTGTAAGTTTCCTATCAATCTTTCATTTGTTGAAAGGACCACAGTCTAGGAATCTAACATGAGTAAAAGCAAAAGATTAGTTTTCTCCCCTCTAAAGGCCAAGGGGACATTCTGAGCCAAGATACATCAGATTCTAGAACGGTGGCAGTGACCTCATCACTCTCCTAGCCTTGCCAGTGTCTGGCCCAGGTGTGGGTCACTTCAGTTCCAAATGGGGCTCAGTCCTTGGGGCCCTAGGAGCTTTGTGTTCTAAGTTTTTGTAGATGCACTGGCCACAGGGCTGGGCGCAGACAGCCAGAAGCTAAGGAGAGGCAGAGAGAAGGGTGAGGAAGGGCAACCCCAAATTAGGTCTAGGAATGGTCTATTCTCTCCAGGGGGCCATAGGAAAGGACAGAGTGGTGGAGGAGTCAAATTCTTAGAGAATGACAGTTGGGACTCAGAGGAGGAGAGGTCCTTTCTGTTTGCATACTGGACAAGGTTAGCTCAGAAGAGAGAACAGAGAAGGAGATCTGAACTTGAACTCTGGCATAGGGCCAAGCAAGGCGATTTGGCAAAGTCCTCAGTCCATGCCTTAGTTTTCTCTGTAAAGAAGGTATGATAATAGTATCTCTGTCACAGGACTACTGTGGGGATTAAATGAAATGTCATAAAGCATTTAGCAAATCATCAGACACACAGTGTTCAAGGAAAGGTGTGTAAAGCAACATGACAGCAATTATAAAACAAAAACAGTAACAAAACCCTGCTACTGATAGTTTCCTGATCTCTCAACAAGTACATCCTTGTGACGGAAAACTCAGTCTGGGTTTTCTGTATGGAATCAGGTTCCTCCTATTCTGTTTACTGCAAAGTCAGCGGGAAGCAGAGCCATGTTTGTAAATAGGATCAAATATAATGGAAATTGCAAACACTGGAAAGTACCTCACCTTTTTTCCAGTTATGTACACACCTACACTGTGTATTCATTTTTTAAAAATGCGCCTGCAATTTTTACAGATCATTTCGGACTTGAGATCCCAGGAGCTCCTGTTCCAGGAGTGTCAAAGTCCTGGAGATATTTTCAATCATAGACACACACCTGGCCCAGGTCCATTACAGCAGCTCCTCCAGTCGTGCTCCTTTCATCACAATGACACCTTACTCTGTTACCAGAAATGCTTTTCTAGTGCTTGCATCTTAGTTCACTTTTAAAGAAATTTCCAGTTCTGCTCCAGTGGCATTTGCATCTCATTACACTCTTGATAATTAGCTCTATCTCATTACACCCCAGTCCAGTTGGAATAGGATTAGTTGTTTTCAGGTGTAAACCTATGGCGTGCAACTTACTACACCTCTTCAAAATTCCAGGCAGGCTTTCTGCCTCAGCCAAATTAGGACAACAACCTCCAGCTGTGTACAGTTCATTACCACTTCTATTCAGGAAAAAAACTTCACTGTATTTCACATCTGGTCATATGCTTATTAATTATGTACTTCTCATAACAACTGTGCCTAATTAGGACAGAGTTGAGACCTTTGTCGAGCCTAGTGATTCTTTATGTTCTCTTGTTCTTAGTACCTCATTACCCTCCCTCCAAATTAGGCCCAATTTGTTTTACATCCTTGCCACATTAAGACAATTGCTCTCAGGTGTGCATATTTCAGCATATACTTTGCTTTTCAAGCAAGATTTTGTTGACCAAAACCTCATTTTCATATCCTGCCAGAAGGGCAGCCACTTCACTGGTCTTCAGATCACATCTGCCTTGAATGGAGTGATTCAAACTTGGGCTTGCTAAGTTCAGGCTGGTCGCTGGTCTCTTTTGTTCTTTATTACAAAATTTCTGTGGCCTGGTCCTGGGGAGGCAGCCACAGCAATCCCTCAGAACAAGAATCCTGAATGCAATGAACACGATCCATCACAGAGCACCAAGAAACAGTAAAGCGTAAACTCCCAGGCTGTGCTCGCCAGCAAGGGCACAGTGAATAGTGAATAGTGACAGTTCCAAGGCTCCAGAGGGCAAAGCTCAGATGAGAGCAACAGGGGGTCTGGGTGAAAGTTTCAGTCCTCAATCCTATCAGATGTCTTCCTAAAAGAAAGGAAGTTCTTAGAGAATTGCGGGGTGGGGAGTACAGACTCTTGCACGAGCAAGATCACAGTGGAAGTTTTAAGCAGCAAGGGGAAGTTTAAGTGCCATGTCACAGAAACTGTCTCTTTTGCTTGCCACTGCACGAATCCCACATCACCTGAGCTGTAAGAGGCAATTATATTTTTCTGACTGAATGAATGAATATATTAGTGCTAAGAAATGTGGATATGACTTGACAGTAAGAATCATCAGGGTTTGGTTGCCACTAATTTAACTTGTCTGTGTTGGAGTTTTTCTTTCCAAGCTATTTGAACCATAGAATAATGACTACTAAGCTTGGCAAACATGCAGGCAAGATTGAAGCCCTAAAGAGGGGCTGGGGCTTGTGAACGGAGTCGCTCCATGCCTAAGGCAGTGATTCTGGGTGGGAAGTCCCACCACAGACTCTGTGTGAATGCTTAACTGATGAGTACGGGCTGTAGGAGGTCAGGCCTGGCATTACCACTGAATTCCAGCCGATCCTGACCCACGTAGAAGAGAACTTGTTTTCAGAGCCCACAAGAAGGTATTGTCCATTTCAGGGAAGGGCAGCACAAGGAATGTACTGTAACCTTGTCTAATCACTGGGAATGCTATTAGCTGCGAAGGGGAGAAAGTTCTAGTTGAGTAAAAAGCTTCAATAACCCCATTGTGAGGCAGGAATAAAAACACCACATTAGGATGAAAGTTCTTGAAACTTTATTAATAGGATGGGTATTTTAAATAGGTGCTGATGGGGTAAAGGGCACAACAATATCTGAAGATTAGTTTTGTTTATAAATTAAGAGGTGTACTGACAGGTGATAATAAGATACCTAAAAGTAACAAAACAAAACCAAACCAAAAAACTGCAGTGGCAACAACTACCAGTACTTCTGAGAACACTACTTGCCAACACATTTCAAGAACTGGACCCAACCTGTTAAATTTAGTTCTTCTTTAAGGAATTTATCCTAAGGGTGGCTAAATTGGGAGAGACTCTTCCCTTACTTTCAGATTCCCTGGGCATGGTAGAAAGGAAAGCAGTTATTTATGACACAGGGTTGTCATGAGGACATAACGTTAGGTACCACACAGCAGGTTGACAGTGAGAAGGAAGCTCTCCCTGGGAGCTGCCATTGCTCACGGAGCTGTCTCTGAGGAGGAGTCTGGGTGAAACAGCCTCAAAGCCCTTTTTCTTCACCTTCATGTTTAATGTCCATCTCAACACTCTGCCAAGGTGCTGTGATTACTGTTGCAGGCACTGTGCCCTATAGTGCTGTCCCTAGTGTACGGGAAATGTACTGACTGGTTCCAGGGCCCTTGTGATTGCTAAAATCCAAGGATGCCCAAGTCCCTTTTCTACACAGTTTCATGATACTGAATATAGCCTATGCACATCCTCCTGTGTCCTAAATCATTTCTAGATTATGTAATATAAATTAGATGGAAATAGGTGTACTCTTTTGAGGGAATAATAACAAAGCAAAAAGTCTGTTCATGGTTATACAGACAGTTTTTTCCATAAGTAGGTATGATCTGTAGTTAGTTGAATCCTAAGGGGCAGAAGCCATAGATAGGAAGGGCCAGTTGTACGTCATCCCATTTGTCCTTTTGTGCAAGAAAATGGCTTGCTTTGTTTTCAGTGCCTTTTTGGTGAGGCCCATCTTGTTGGCCCTTTGAGCTACAACAGCAGACTTTAGGGGGAATGCTCTGTGGCTATTTCTCAGTGTGTATAAAATCTGGGTCCTGTCCTTAGTGGACCTGGGTCTTTTAGCACTTTCTAGTAATGATGCTGAATAGTACAAAACCAGGCTGATAATCTCCCCAAAGTAGGGCATAATCTGTGAAAATCTCTACTTTGTGCCCAGTGATGTCCGAGCCATCCACATCTCCATCTCCATCCATTCAACCATGTGCTGAGTGCGCCGCTGAATGACTTTTTGAAGAATGAAGACTGATGTAATAATCTTCAAAGAAATTTGTGCCTTTAAAGTCTTAGACCAAAGCCCTTTAACCACTCCCACTTCCATGCAAAATTGATGATTTTTCAATTCTATCATTACTGTAAAGTCAAGCAACGAGTCTGCTTTTCCTAAATGCTCCCTGGTTGCAGCTGATTTGCCATTTCTCTGCCAGTTTTCAGAGCTTCTGACATTCTATTCAGCTCAAAACCATGACCCTTTCTATCTCCAGAAACACTATGCTAAGCACTCCCCAGTCCCACTCCTGGCGCTTCTGGCACTGTGGTCACTCAGTTTTATTACCCTGGAGTGGGCAGGATGGAAAAGAGAAATCACAGTGTCTACTCTGGGATGCCATGGCTATTAAGGGGAGGCTTCCAGACCAAAGTGGTCTGTTCTGCTCTCCCTTTATCTTCTTCCACCTGCATCTACACTTTGGTAGATCACTTCCAAGGACCTTATTTGGAGCCATTTGTTTTTCCATGGTGGTTTCCTACACAGGCTCAAATTCGTCTCAGTCAGCCCCCTGACCCATATAACTGTGCAGCATTTCTTCCTTCCAGAAACCCCTGGAAGGCTGTCCTGTAGCTGCCTGCTGGATCCCTGCACAGCTGCCCCACTGTCTGACCCAATTCTGAGCTTAGCCTGAGTGAGCACTCATCAGGATCTGGAGTCAAGTCCATTTCCTAGATAACAGTCATGTCCTCTGTACATCTGCCCTGAGCACAGCAGTACTTGGCACATATTAGGCCATCAGGGGATGTTTGCTGAATAAAGAATGTAAGAAAAGCAACACACCACATTTAAGCTTCTCAAGACAGTTTTTATTTTTTGTTTATTTCGTCAAAACTAAAGTTATTACAAACAGGAACAAAATCAGGTCAGAGACTTTCCTTCTCACCTTTCCATGTGTGTTCAAGATGCTTCCTGACCAGTGCACTGCTGCCTCCTGTGACATGTGACCTTGCACAGCAAGAGGACTTGGGGTCTGGGATAATGGTGAGGTCCAGGAACACAGAGAGCATCTGTACTACAGGAAAGCAACTCCAAAATAGGTTCAGTCGGTGGCCCCACAGTGAGGAGAAATGCCATGGCGGTCCCATCATCCTTGCCCTCAGTTAAGCAAACTCAGGCTACTTTCAGAAATGAGAAATGCCCAGATGCTCATGGGAAGATAAGTAAGCACCTCAGAATCATTTACCCAAAAACGAGGTGAAACAATTCTCTAGCCATTATTTTCTTGGGAACCAGAATGGAAAATTAAGCAAAGAGGGTCAGATCACCTTTCCTTCTTCCATTTTTTAATCACTAATTTATGGCTCTTGGTTTTGACATAGCCAAAATAAAAAGTCAATAAACCAACCAACTGCCTAGCATATAACCAATAGCTACAGCATATAAATTCTCCAGGGGGTTGAGATAAAGGACATTTTCCCCCCTAACTCTAAAGGGTTCCTGTTTTGGTTAGGGAAATTTATTGAAAGCCACAACCAGCTGAGAAGCCATTTATGTGATTTTTGGCAAAAGTAACAGAAAAGAATGCATGTACACATTTCATTGGACTGAAAACCAACAAGGTCAAGAGTAAAAACCCTATTTTTTATGCAACAGAAGACTATTAAGTGACTTTAGGTGGCAGTCTAGTCTGAAAGCTGGAATTTTATATATGCTGGGGAATAAATAAAATATTAGTCATCTATTCACTTTTCAGAGTGTAATAGCTTGGTATCCCTTCCTTCCTTGGCCTACCCCAGCCCCTCTAATCAACTGTACTAATGTAGTTGTTACTGCAAAACATTCTGCATTGCTAACTTCTTTTAGAGCTCATAACAAAAACCAAACCTAAAGAGAAAATAATCCTTACACATTCTTTCCACTAAAGCATCAGCATAGACAAAACTATCCTTGCAAGATACCAAATAACATACCAAATAAAGAAGTGAGTCTGAGGAAACAAAAGCAACCCCACACTACTGTAGCGCACCCCATTAAACAGTAGTTATTTTCTTATCCTTGGTGGCCTGCTTGATGGCCGCCTGCTCGCAGATGATCTCCTTGAGCCTCTGCAGCCTCGTGTTCTGGGTGGTCTGGTCCCCCACTCCCGTCTGACTGCGGTGCAGCAGGGTCAGGGCATGGATGTATTCCAGCTCCGTGTACTTCACACCCTGGTCCACCACCAGGTTCAGGAGCTCGTCGGCCGTGTTGTACAGCATCTCATAGTACTGCCTAGGAGGAAGACAGAGCCCTGCTCAGTGCCATCAGCAGCACCAGTGTCAGCTAAACGGGGATGAAAATGCTCTTGAGCTGTCACGTAAAGGCACAAGATCCCATGATGACTGCAACTGTACTGTATACTTAAAAAGTACCAATAAACTCAATTTTTAAAATGCTGTATAGTAATTAAAAAAAGGAAAATGCTCTTGAAATGTTAATTTGTTTACTTATTCCATAAACACTTACTAATCACCTGGCAGTCTGGTTTTGTTCCAGTCAGTCCTTCATTTGTTCATCCATCATTTACTATTGGAGTCTTTATAAAACAGATTTTTTTTCCTCCATAAAGTGGATAACAATAGTACCTATCTCTTAGGGTTACTGGAAGAATTGATTGATTAATGTATATAAAGCAGTTAGAAGGGTGGCACTTCATAAAGGTAAAGTCTTCTTAGAAATAATAATGTGTTAATAAAAATACAATAAAAGTAACAGCATGGCCTTTTCCCTCAAGAAGTTCCAAGACAAGTAGGAAAGGGAAACAGAAACCTAGAAAGAACAATTTTATTGCTGGTGACAGAGTTCCTTCCGCTGCCTGGTGCCATTTAACCCTTGCTACCCCCAGGAAGCTACAACTTCCTTTCCTTGGATAAGGAAACCGAAGCCAAGGGGAATTAGAAGACTTGTCCAGTGTCACAAAGACACACCACTTATCATCCCTAAAACCAGCATTTCCGCTACTTTGTGTGTACTCAGTGTATGCGGGACTCTGAGCCACCACCAGCACGACCATTCCCAAGTACGCAGGGGGTTGTGCAGGCTCTGAGCCAGCTTTGCCAACACAGCTTGTCAGCAAGGGACCGGGGCCTCCTGGGGCACTGTTCATTTTCTTCTCTCTTCCTGATATGAAGGGAGCTTTGCCAGGATGGAGGATAGATTCAGGCAGGATCAGGATCACTGGTTTAAATCCTGTGTTACTGGACTCAGGGCCTTGGATTTGTTTCTTTATCAGGAATATCTTGGAAAAAACACACATTCTAAAATGAAGCCATCCTTGGGTAGTGGATATAGTCTAAGAGCTTTGTAATTTCGAGAGTATTTCATAAATTACTGCTGCAATGGAAATGTGATCAAGAAAAGTTCTGGCATCTTTTCATTTGGTTGGTCTACTTTCTGTGCTGCTGACCCTATTTTTCTAATTAACATGCAATTAAAAAATAGAATACTTTAAAAAATGTTTTTGTAGTGAAGATTCAACCCAGATAGTGCTAAGGTACATTCTTAGCCTTTAAAAATTTTTTTTATTTTGAGTCAGTTTTGCTAAATGGCTCAGGTAGGGCCTTGAACTTGCCAGCATCCTGTCTCAGCCTCTTAAGTACCTGGGATTATAGGCATGTACCACCATGTCTAGTGAGAAATAATATTGTCTTGTGATATTCTATGCAAAGTAATGGGAATGAAAGTGGTCCTTTTAGATGGGCAACTAAATGAATCTCTTCTAGGAGTAAACTGTTCAGCATCACTATGTAGAGGGTCTTCTTAGGGCTACTTGTCTCCCTCAGACCCCACTGTTTACTGGTACATTTAAAGCAATTTAGAGAGACTCTGCTTCAAAATAAAAAACAAAAAGGGGCTGGGGATATAGTTCACTGCAAAAGCTCTGGGTTCAATCTTCAGCACCACAAAACAATAATAACAACAACAACAAAACATACTGTAGGAAGATGTTTCTTTTTTTGTTTTGTTTTGTTTTGGTTTGGGTTTTTTTGGTACCGGAGATTGAATTCGGGTCCTTGTTGCTTGCAAGGCAGGTGGTGGAACCACTGAGCTAAGTCCCCAGCCCAGAAGATGTTTCATGTTTGGCCTATGGTTTCATCTGTTTTCTCTACGCAATGGCTTCTTCCCTGATACTGGCCTTTATTTTGAGAAATGAGGCTGTATACCATTTAATTCTGTTTCCCTTAAATGCACAAGTGAGGGAAAGAGCTGCATCTTTAGGGAAAATTCTTTTTTTTTTTTCTTTTTATTTTGGTACCAGGGATTGAACTCAGGACCTTGCACTTGCTAGGCAGGTGAGGTGCCACTCAGCTAAATCCCTGGACCCTTAAAGTTAGAAGGGACTTGAAACTTGAAATTTCTAGACTACTGGTTTTTAAATTTCAGAGCGCCTTACTATGAATACCTGGGCAGCTTATGAAAAGAGCAGAGTGCTGAGGTCCCATCCCCAGATATGGTGATTGTGAAAGAATCTAAGCCAGCCAGCACTCAGCCAGAACCTGTTTGGGAGGGGAACAGTTACACAGCATTCCCATCTCTGCTAGCCAGGACCTAAAAGCAATGGGGTAGGCTATAGAAGCAGTGGTGAATGGTTTGTGATATTTTTTCACTAAAATTAAGCCAAAAGAATTGAGGTTTTTACATTATGATGCTGATGTTTTCATCATTTATCTTAAGAAGTAACACTGAATGGTAACATTGTAGCTCAGAAGCAACTGGATTTCTTTTGAAAAGTCAGATGAATTGTTTCCAGGGATACTGGCTGGTTTTCTACAGAGACTGTAGTTCCATGCTGGGAGCAAACAACAAGACAAAGACACCTGGGTTTCTAGTCCTGGATCATCCAGTGATAAGTGACAAAGGCCATGCCACTTAAATCCTTAATGTTTCAATATCCTCTGTGCACTGAAGGCCTTTATAAATCCCAGAATGACACCCTGAAGTGGACTGAGAGATGAAAAAGAGTTCTCAAGAGCTGTAGATGAACAATGTGCCAGAACCGCAAAGCTGAGTTATTAAACAAAATTGACAGGTAACTGATGGTGTATTTTCTATAGTTAGGGAAAAATTTCCTTATAACCATGATGATATATTAGATCATAAGAAAACATAAATATTTAAAGACAGAATGAAATTCATTTATCTTTCAGAAAGGTACCCAGTAGCAAGGACTAATAAATCGGCATAGCAACAGTTAGATGGGGTGGTGAGGAAAGGGTGCCACAAGGTGCCCTAAGGGAAAGCAGGAGAATGCCCCAAACTCTGCAATTAGAATGAGCTTCCCTGATAAACACTGACAGACTGAAATGAAATCATGTAACCCCACAGGGATGAATAACTGAGCAGTACTCACAGAGGCCTCAGGAAAATGAAAGTTTGATCTTTATCATCAAGTACTAAAATAGCAGCCATGGCTTCCAGGGCACCACCTTTTATATAAGTGGCACTTTACTTAGCTTCCTGGATGGGATCAGTGAACACACATTTGATTTAGATATTTTCTGGCTCATGACTTAGAGAAAAAGTCTCTTCATATCCCATAATGTTCAGAGAGCAAGTGCTAGATGTGGAACAGATATCCGACTTCAAAGACCAAGGAGTTCCACAGTATCCTGGTGGACAGAACGTTCTGCGAGGAGCTGTCTGCCTTCCCAGGGTTTCTTTTACCCTTTGCCATATGTCTTTGGGCAGCTGCTTCCATGGCAGTGTGAGCAGCAGAGAAGGCAAGGGGTGGAAGCGAGATGACACGTAGCCTGGCCTTTGGTCACAGTCCATAGCACGACACCATGGATACTCTGTCTCATACAAACAATTATTTTCTCCTATCAACCTCATGTTTGTTTATCAACAGACTGTTCTTCCTTGTAATGTTTTTCCCTCCTGGTGCTGGGCATCAAATACTCTACCACTGAGCTATACTCCTATTCCTCTTACTTTATTTTAATGTCATTGCATTGCCACTGTCTCCCCCATTGATTCTGTCTGAAAGTAGTTTCACTAATAAACATATTTTGATAAGATGGGAGGATCATTTTAAAGTTTTATATATATGTATGCATATTTATAATATATATAATATATATATATATATGCTATCTTTACCTTTCTCTGATTAGAAAATTAATACAAGCACCATATAGAACATATAGGCCATACAGAAAGATTATATGGAAAAAAGATTAGTCATATAATTCTAACATAAAGATATGCAATGTCTGTAATATTTTCTTATATTTCATCTTCCTTTGATGTAGTATTTTAGCCAATTTCTTTCTTATGGTTGAAATATTTAGGCTAAAACACAATTGGACACTTGGATTGTTTCCAATTATAAAAAACTTTCTTTTCTGAGGATAGATTTCTAAAAGCAGAATTAGTTGAGAGGTAAGTATATTGTTTAGAATGCTTGCATTTGTCAATATTGCCAAATTGCTTTTTGATTTTCAATATATGTAGAGATGTAAGTACAAATTGTTGATTTTTTATTTTTGATTATTAGTACTTTTCTGATATTTTACAAAGGCTTTTCATAAATTTTCATAGACATACAAAGCAAGGGGAGGTTGAGTATCTTGTCCCTTGTTCTACACCTCCAGTGTTGGTATGCTCAATGTAAAAGTAACCACTGCATCTTCTGCAAGTTACTGCAAGTAGTTACAGTTTTACATTGTGTAAAGCAAGGGAAGAAAGCTTTGCTAAAACCATCTCTTCCCAGTGCAACTCTCCTTCCTGTGCCTGCAGTCCTGGGTGTGAGTGACAGGAAGGCCTTGAATGGAGAACTGGCCAAAGTTCCTGACAAAGCTTGGCCATCTGTCTAACTTTATTTGGTGGAATTTAGAGTCTAGTCCCTGAAAAGAAACTATGCTTCTAAATGTAGTCATTCCTTGCCACCTGCAGGGGATTGGTTCCAGGACCCCCAGACTCAAGTATTTATATATAACTTACATATATCCTCCCATATGTTTTAAATCATCTCTAGATTTATAATACCTAAAACAATGTAAATACAACACAAATATTGTTACACTGCAGTGACAAGGAAAAAACTTCTATACACAGTACAGATGGAAGTTTTGTTCCTGAATACTCCTGTCTTTGGCTGATTGAATCCATGTGTGCAGGATTCATGGATATGGGACATGTGAATGAGTCTGACCAACTGTACACAGCTATGTTTCATAATCTGTCTTGGTTCCCGTAATGTTAATAATGTGTAATTTTTAGGTATATCAATATAGTTGATCCTTTTAAATAGGTACTATAATTATTCACATTTGACAGATGAGAAAACTGAGCTATAAGTATGAGTGACTTGTCTAAGGCCTCTAAGTGAATGAGCCTACAAAACCATTGTTACACATATTTTATACTGTAGAAAGCAAGGAAAGAATAATTGCAAAGAAAATTTGTATAGCTAGTTCATTTTTACTCATGATTTTGGAAATACACATTAAACAAAATTCCTGTGCTACCTAAACTGTCTTCCACGGTAATAGGAAGAACCGATATTGTATCAATTTAAAATTCACTTACACAAATTTTCAGTCATATTTGAATAACATGGGATTTAATCTGGGAATTCAGTGCTCCAAACTTAAACTTAAGCATTTAATTCAGAGGTTACAGAAAAGATTTTTGTTTTTTTCACCTTATTATCTATCTTTTGGCCCCTCCAAGCTTGGAAGTAATTGTTGTTTTAAAAAGTTGGCTGCCCTTCTGATTCATCATTTCTTTGAAGAAGGGAGATAAGTACTCTTTTTGTTCTAAAAGGGAAGCTCTTAAACACCATTGGTGGGAATGTGTAGCCCTATGGAAAACAAAATGGAGATTTCTTTAAAAATATAGAACTACCATATGATCCAGGAATCCTACTACTGGTCTTATACAAAAAAGGAAATAAAATCATTATATCAAAGAGGTACTTGTACTCCTCTCCTACTTTTTGCAGCAGTATTCACAATGGGCAAGATATGGAATCGACCAAGGTGTCCACCAAGAGATGCAAGAGTAAGGAAAATGTAGTACATATACATAGTGGAAAATTATTCAGTTACAAAAAAGAATGAAATCCTGTCATTTGCAGCAATTTAGATGGAACTGAATGGAAGTCATTATATTAAACCAGATATTGAAAGACAAATGCCGCATATTTTCATTTATTTGTGGAAACTAAAAAGCCACCTTACAGTAGGAAGAGGTGGAAGAGTGCACACTAGATATTGAGAAGGGTCAGGGAAAGAGGATAGAAAGAAGTTGAATAAGGGCACCAAAACAGTTAAATAGTAGGAATTTATTCTAGTTTTGTATAGTACAGTGTTATGGCTTGTATCTAGATGTCCCCACCAAAGTCTCATGCACTCATAGGTGGGGCTTTTTGGAGGCGGCTGGATATAGGGTGTGTAAATATGGATTAAGCATGTGTGATAACTAAATTAATCCAATGATTGGTTTAGCATAGTTCTGGGTATGGATAATGTGAAAGCCCACCATGGATGTAGGTGGTACCATCCAATAGTCTTGTAGCCTGGATAGGATAAGAGAAAAAGGAAGGCTGTTGCTTGCTACTTTCTGCCTCCCCTGCCATGGACTTCTTCTCAGGCATGCTGCTCTGCCTTGGACCTAGCCCACTATGAACTAAAATCTCTAAAAATTGTGAGCCACAATAAATCTTTTCTCCTTTAACTTTGGGTATTGGGTATTTTCTCAGCAATAAAAAGTAACCAAGGCACATAGTAAGCTGACTATTGTTAGCAAAAATCTATGATATATTTGAAAATAACTAGAAGAGTATGATAGTTTCCAACATATAGAAATGATTAATATTTGAGGATATGGAAGTGCTTATTACCCCGAATTGATCATTACATACTGTACCTTTTAAATATGTTAAAATATTATATCTCAATTAAAAAAACACTCTCTTCTAGTTCCTGAAACAAAGGTAGCACAGTATTAGTATAAACAAGAGAAATAAGAACTGTAGCTGACTTCTAAAATACAAGCTTGAGAGGGGGAAGAACTGACAGTGAACTGCAGTATTTATTTATTTATTTATTTATTTTTTTGGTACCGGGGATTAAACTCAGGTGGGTCCTTGTGCTTGTGAGGCAGGCGGCAGAACCACTGAGCTAAATCCCTGGCCCAGGCAGTACTGATTGTAGCTCCCAAAATTATTTTTAGTCAATACAGATTGATATTCCTTATCTGAAATGCTTGGGACCACAGTGTTTTGAATTCACATTTTGGAATGTTAATATATACAGTATATAATCAAATATCTTGGGGAAGGGACACAAAATTCGTTTATGTTTCACATACCCCTGGCTATGATTTAGATATGGTTTGAGGTTGATGTGTTAGGAGGCTTGGTCCCCAAGATGGCAGTTCTGGTAAGTGGTGAAGCCTTTCAGAGGTGGGACATAATGGCAGATTCTTAGGTCATTGGGCATGCTGTCCTTATAAGGAAATACTGGTTTCCTGCAGTGAATTTTGGGAGAGAGAGCTATTATGAAAGCCTGGGCTGACCTCTGTGTCATTCTCAAACTTACTATATCAAGATGTGATCTCTTGTTCTTGCATATCTCTGACCATTGCCACCCGCCATGACATGATACAGCTAGGGGGGGCCTCACCAGAGCTGAGCTGATGTAGGAACTCTACATCTTTAAACTCTAAATCTGTGACCTAAATAACCCTATTGTCTTCAGAAGTAGCTTGCCTCAAGTATTTCATTACAGTCACAAAACTCTAACAACATTTATATAATATTTTTAGTAAGCCTGCAATTTGACTGCAACCTGTCAAGTGAGGTCAGGTGTAAAAGTTTCCACTTGTGGCATCATGTTGGTGCTCAAAAATTTTTGGAATTTGGAGAATGTCAGACTCATACTTTTATATTAGGAATGCTTAACTGCATTTGGGGTATTTCAAGCACTTTAGCAGAAACTCAGAGGTAAAAAGGACCACTACATTTTCAGGTGAAACACTCAACTCTTACTTTCACTACCTCCTCAATGGTACATATGATCATAAACAGGGAAATGGAAGAAAAGAAAAGATAGAACTGAATTATTCATAAAGTGGATAACCATTTCATAAATAATTGAGAGGTGGTTATAGCAGAAAGATTTGGAGAATACTCAAGAGATCAATTAACCTTAGATTCTGGTTATGTCTCTATTGCTGTCAGCTCTTTGGACATGTTTCCCAGGTGAAAATCAGAGAGGTCACAGCAGACGCTGTTCAAACACCATGGAGTATTTGGATTTCACAACCTTTATAGAGCATTCACTCCTATTCCTTTACTACCACAGGGCTTTCATCAGAATCAGCTGATGCTGACTTCTAACAAGCAGTGGTAGGCAAGATGCATTAGCAGCAGATTTGGAAACATCCTGAACAAGTGTAATCTTAGCTCCAATGGACCGCTAATAAAATAATGGTAATCCTATGTGTCATAGAATAAACTAGTTTATTGAAAAATATAATATAATATCCCTTAAAGAGCTTACAGTTTATGCCAGACATGACTGAAAATTCTAATTTTCAAGGAGTTGATGTTACTTCCACTCCAGGAATGAAGAAACTAAGATAGAAGAGGAAGCTAAATAATTTTCAGTTAGTGGCAAAATTAGATTAATATGCCACATTGGGATAGTTTTTTTTAAAACACTCTTCTCACCAGATTGTGCAGGTTTTTGTCCTGGGCAGACCACTCTAGAATTAAAAAGTGGTCTTTAGGGCCAGGGATTTAGCTCAGTGGAGCCACCTGCCTCACAAGGGCAAGGTCCCAAATTCGAACCCTAGTATCAACAGAAAAAGGTCTTTAGAGAAGATGTTGCCTATGTTTCTTCAGATGCTGGCAGAAAACCATGTAAGAGGTAGAAATAGGCTGCCAGACTGGCTTTCAGTCTTGCTTGGGTTTCTTTGATCAGTCAGCTACCTACCTTTTCTTCACAGAAAGTGATATAATCCTCCACCCTAATGTGAGAGACTTTGGGTTAAATTTCTAGCACCACAAAAAAAACTATTTTAAAGAATAACTCTCTTAACTACTATGTTTTAGCAAAGCTTGGGGTGTCTTCCGCAGACTTTAGAAGTTGTCATCAGCTATGTTCATTCTTCTGAGGAACATACTGACCCTTGTGATGGTCAGCAGCAGCCCGGCCCTGGCTTTATTTCTCTTCAGAAAATATTGCTCAGGGCTTGGGATTAAGCTCAGTGGTTCTGCCTCCTGCCTCACAAGTGCAAAGGCCTGAGTTCGACCCCCAATGCCAAAGACAAAACAAAACAAGAAAATATTGCTCAAAAACAAAGAGAATTTCCACCTTTGTTGAGAGGATGACTCACTCCCAGAGGCAGTTACAATAATTGGAATGGGAGAAAATATCTGTTTCCTTAGTTGGCAACTTTGCTCTCTCGCCAGCCTTGGAATTCATTCTAAATTTATAAATGTCAATGGCTGAAATTTCCTCAACCACTTAACGATTCGTATGTCAGTATCTGCTACATCAGATAATTTTTTAAAATTAAGTTTTCTACAACAGGGGTAGAGCAGGATCTGCATTTTAAATTCAGTACAATTAAAATTGTCTCTCTTTGGTCTGGCACTGTCTTTGGTCAAGGCCCATTTGTATGAATAATTATGCAGTACATTAAGAAGTCTGCTCAATTCCTTCTCCTATTTTGAAGCTTTTAATAAATATTGATCAGGCATATTCTGTTTGCACTTGCCAAAGCAATTCTGATGGATTCATCTTCTGATGTTATCAAATAATGAAATATGAAAGAGTGAATAGAATTACCCTCTTGTTCTGTGATTTTTTTATTTAGGCCCTTCATTTTACTTTCATAATTGTGTTTGTCTCATACTTGTATAAATGCTCTTTTGATTATCAAAAGGTGAACCTGGGTTAAGAAGAGCTATACTGTGCTGAATATCACTTTAGAGTCTTTTTAATTAAAAAAATAGTTTATCAAATACCCCTAGAGAGTCTTTTCAATTTTTAAAAATAATTTATCTAATATAATGGGTTAATAAAAGGATACAATATTATTCACTTTGGTGACCACAAAGCTACCTATTGTTTACCATCTTGCATGAGCTTCTTACAACTGCATATTATCTCTTTCACTGCTTAGATAAGTGAGAAATAATTGTTAAGGTATACTGAGCAGAGGCTCTATGGTTTTTTCAGTTTCAGGTAATGAAATGGAATTATTAACTTTTCAATAAATAATGCGAAGTATTTCTTCAAAAGGAAACCTACTATTATCATTATTAATGTTTAGAAAAGCCCAATAACATTTAAAATGATTATATAACACAAAGGTACGGTCCTTGGCTTCAAGAAGGCTTTTATTTATTCTGCAAAAAAAAAAGTCAGCTGGATGTGGTGGTACATATCTATAATTCCCAACTATTGGGGTGGCTGAGATAGGAGTACTGAAAGGTTGAGGGCTTAGCAAGACCTTGACTCTCAAAACAAAAAGAGATGGAGATGCAGCTCTGTAGAAGAGTGCCCCTGTATATGATCATTAGTACAAGGAAAAAAAAGATGAAATCAATCAATCATCAATCAATCCAAATCTAGATCAAAGATATTCAAGACAAAAGGCAAATGTTTTAATTTAAAATATAGCAAAGCTGGTGCCTGCCAGTCTGCCAGTCTGCCTTTCTGCTCCTTATTTCTTAGTACATGAAAAAGAAGAGTTGGAGGGTACTAGACAAGGGAAAGAAACCAAGGCTTGGGGGAAGTAATGATTAGAGTTTGTAATGGGATGGAGAAGTGAGTGGCTAATGGGCTTTGGGCTTCTCCATCCATCCATCCATCCATCCATCCATCTATGGTGCTGGAGAATGAACAGTGCAGGTCCTCATCTATGCTAGAGAAGTGCTCTACTACTGTGCTATATATCCAGCCCAGTTCCTGCATTTGTAACATAGGGGTCTCAAGGACCTGGAAATGTCTGGGGAGGAAGGTCACTAGAGATAGCTTAGACTGCATATGTTTGACAGAAAAATCATGCCAAAAAGGCCAAGGTAATGAATCGACTGTAGTCAATGCCAATCACAGTAGTTCTGTTTTGTGGCTATCAACTGCTCTACCTCACAATTACTCTGAGGCAGGGGCTGGGTGATGGTGAAGGCATCATTCACAGCCTCTCGTTACTGCTATTGGGTTAGTGTTTGCTTTAGCCCTTGCATCTCTGAAAACACCTCAAAACAGTTTCGTCTCAGCAAAAAATAATAAATATTTAGGACTGAAGAGGCAGAAAAGAAAAAGGGTTGGAAGATGATCTTAAAAAAAAAAAATCAGTGGATTATTTGAAAAGTGTGAGCATGTGCAAATCAGAGGTCCCAATAGCAAACACTTGAGGAGGGTGCATTAACTAAACCCTTAGGTTATTTACAAAAGAGGGAAAACCTAAATAAACCAAAGCTTCAAAATGCGCCACCTGAGATTCAAGGACATGTGATTCAGAATGGATGTCAATTAGAAAAATAATGGGCTAAATAGGAAGGAGCTAATGGAAATATGTACAGAATCCAGCAGAGTTTAATTAAGGACCCAAAGACTCTGACAAATGTGATGGATAGCTGTGGGAGCAATGTGAATTTAGTGGATGAAGAGACCATTGTGGCTGCTACATATTTGCATGCCAGCGAACCATCTGATATAGTGCCTCTAAAAAAATACAACTAACAAAATGAATTTATTCTGAATGGCTACCTCTGAGAGGACATAGGCTGAAAAACAAACAAAGGGTGATGATAAAATGCAGTCAAGAAATTTAAAGGGGAAAACATCTAGTGAATTCTAAGGACACTGGCTTTATAACTGATTTATGTAATACCTTAATTAATGTGCAGGAAGATACAGAGTGGTGGAAAGGTCAAATATTAGTAAGTGGGGACAGGCTGGAAACAGCAACAAAAACAGAGAAACAATGGGAAGGACTCCAGAGTATTCAAAATTAGGGGAAGCAAGGCTGGGGATTTAGCTTAGTGGCACTGTGCCTGCCTCACAAGCACCTGAGTTTGATCCCCGGTACTGGAAAAAAAAATTAGGGTTAGCAAACAACAAAAGGAGATTCACTGTGGAGAAATCCAAGCGAATATGTCTGGAAGAAATTGTGACCACCTATATTCAATAGTGGGGAGAAACCTTAGAACGGTGTGGAGGGGAAGGGCTGTGAATTAGGGCATTTCTCACTTCCTTTAAAAAAACAGTACATGCAGACATGTTCTGGACTGCTTCTTGATTTCAATTTAATTCAAATGATTTAAGGGTGATAAACTAGTGACTAAGACAGGTGGTCAGTGTCCAAGTTGTGCTTGATCTTAATGTGTTGCTGATTGTATCAGTTGGGGTAAAGCATTGCTGTTGATTTGATGAGCTGTTTTCTCTGATGTTATGAAGATGAGAATGTCTGTGGGTCGTTAGAGACACAGAAGCTGGGGTGCAACTATATCAGGAAGACTTGGGTGATAATCCAGAGATTAAACCAAGGACAGTCTGACAACAAAAATTAAAATGAGAAAACACTTAAGCAAGACACAAGGACAGACTTCCAGTTCACCAATGGCAAACAGTAGGGCAAATGAGGATGAAAAGGCCGATAGTGAACCACCAGGACACCCTGAGCTCAAAGCACAGGAAGTAGCAAAACAGATCAATCAGGCTCTAGAAAAATTTAAATCAGAAGTAATTTCCCAGATAACCACAGAGATAGTGAGCAAAATGGAAGTCGTGATTCGAGACTCTAGAGCAGAAACTGACAAAAAAATAGATGAGCTCAGGACCATGATAGAAGCTATGAAGGCCCAGCATAAGAAAGAAATGGACAAAATAAACACCCAACATAGGAGAGAAATGGAATCCATAAAACGGATTCAAAGGGAGATCCAGGAGATTAAACACTCTATTGAAAGTGTACACAACAGAATAAAAGAATGCGAAGATAGGCTCTCAGATATAGAAGATAAGATTGCAGTCAGTGACCATGAAAAGAGAGGTCTCTTAAAAACAGTAAGAGATCATGAGAAATCGATCCAACAACTCCTAGATGATGCAAAGAAGAATAACATAAGACTGATAGGAATACATGAAGTAGCAGGAGAACATATAAATGACTTTAAAAAGCTGTTTGCAGAATTAATGACAGAAAACTTCCCAAACAGAGGGGAAGAATTTGACATTCAGATAACTGAGGCATATAGGACCCCAACTAGCTACAATCAAAAAAAATCTACACCTAGACATATAATAATCAAGATCCCAGAAACCCAACAGAAGAACAAAATACTACAAGCAGTAAGAGAAAAGAAACAAATCACATACAAAGGAAAGCCCATCAGAATCACAGCAGACTTTTCAACACAAACCCTTGGGGCAAGGAGAGCCTGGAATGAGATATTTCAAGTACTAAAAGAGAACAACCTCCAACCTAGACTGATGTATCCAGCAAAACTCTCTTTCAAAATGGAGGGGGAAATAAGACACTTCCATGACAAAGAACACCTGAGAAACTACATGAATACCAAACCAGCACTACAAGCAATTCTAAACAAGATCCTAGAAAAAGACAATGAAGGCAACAACACCATGAGGCCCAACAGAGCAAATCAAATAGGCAAGGCAAGAAATTAAAAGGAGAAGGTGAAAAAGTAAAAAGAGTCAACAAAAGGCCAATAACATGTCAATAATAAGTCAGTACATATCAGTTATAACCAGCAATGTCAATGGCCTCAACTCACCAATCAAGAGAAATAGACTGGCAAAATGGAATAAGAAGCAAAATCCAATAATATGTTGTATACAAGAAACACACCTAGTGCAAAAAGAAGCCCATAGACTGAAAGTGAAAAGATAGAAAACAATTCTCCATGTGACAGGAGCCCAGAAAAAAACAGGGGTAGCAATCTTATTTGCAGACAAAGTAAATTTCAAACCAAAACTGAATCTAGTACTATTGATGTAGGACAGTACTGTATCATACCTCAATGAATGTAAAATATCTAGTACCTGCTTTATGATACATAGTAGGGACCGTGCTTTATCAGAGCTACATTTAATGGTATTACTCTAGAATGTTCTCTTTCCAGATGATGATTACGAGGCTAACAGAAAAAATGGTGCCAGGTACCACAACAGCAACAGAACTTTGCTGTTGTCTGGATATTATTCTTTTCTTTGTTGTTGTTTTTTTTTAATGGAATGTGCTGAATGTCTGTAATTTTGTTCAGATGACTGCAGAACCTGGAAAAGTTGTTGCTGCTATCGATGCATAACATACTATTATTAGTGTTTATATATATACACACACACACACACACACACACACACACACACACACACACATATATAAATTGAATTTTGGGAAACTTTAACGGTGCTGCCAACTTTGGAAAAAGTCATCCCAATTTACTGTGTTGAGTTGGCATTGTACAGAAATGGACAACCATTTTGGTCTAGAAATGTTAATTTATTTTTATTTTTATTTTTTTCCACGTGTACAGGGGTAACACATCGTACTAAATATGTAAGGTCATATCTACATGGGTTTGATTACAGAAACTAATAAAGTATTCTCTAAATAATGAAAATAAGAATAAGATAAGACTATAAGAGCGAAAAGCAATTTAAATATGTTCAGGGGCCATTTTCATCTCCAGAATTAAGGATTATTTTGATGTTACATCATTGCCTTTTCTCTTTTACTTTCTTTTTTAGTTTTATTTTAGGATTCCCTATTTTTAATGTTCATACAGAGATTTCTTTAACTGAAATACCGAATAGTTTCTTTGGTGTAAAAAACTACAATAGTACACAGGATCCTAATGAGATAATTAATAATGTGAAATAGGAAGTAAAGGGCTAAAGGTGTAGGGAAAGTGGGAAGGGTGGGGGAAATGTAATAAGGGAGAGGAAAAAAATATGAGAAACTGAAAAAATGGAAATGAAGTGTTTGTAAATGGAGAGGGAAGGAGGGGGTGAAGGGAGGGCAGGGACAAGGGGAAAAATGAGAATCAAGACCTATTATGTAAAGGTACAGAATCCCAATGATGAATGTAATTGTATTGTATACCTAGATTGTACCAATAACCTCAATAAAAAGAAAAAAAATACAAAACAAAAAAAACAGTACAAATAACTGATGGTAATTCTTGTCTTCTTTTATGTTTCATAGTTCTTTCTTGTTTTATATCATAAACCAACAGAAAGAAAATCAGAAAAGAACATCACAGAGGGTTAAAAGGACAGAGGGTTGGGGGAAAACAGAAGAGTAAGAGATCAGTCCAACGATCTCCTCCAAATGTCAGATTATCAATAAGTGAGGTTTTTCCTTTATCACCTTATTTAAAATGATACTGCTCCATTCTCATCACACTGTCCTTTTACTGAACTTTGGCTTTCTTATTAGCATGCATTTCCATCTAAAAATCTACACATTATAAAATATATTTAAGTATATATTTTATATTATATATGCTTAAATATATGTATAGTGAGAGGCACAGCATAGTAGAAGGTCAAGATCATAGTGTCAGGTCCCAGTGGTCTAGGTTGAATCTGTTTTGCTTCTTACTGTTTGTATGACTTTAGGCGATTTTTTTTTTCAGTAGTGAAGTTTTATTAAAGGTAGGAAAAGAGACTGGCTCTGCAGAGTGAGTTTAAGCCAAGTAAAAGTAGGAAAAGAAGTAAACCTTATAGTGTGAGGCTGGGCCACCATGCAAGAGAGAAAAAAGTGGCACATTTTGGGCAATTTATTACTCTTGCTCTGCCTTATTTTCTTCATCTGAGGAAAAGAAATAGTAAAATGGAGCTGTTACAAAGGTTAAATGACTAAGAACTGTGGATGGACAGATTAAGGTAATATAAGCATTTACTACATAAATAAATGTCTGCCTCCCCTCACCCTTGAATAAACTCTGTAAGAAAGGAATGGATTCTCTGTCATTCTTTGCTGTTCCCCTTGGCCTGTGAAGAGGGCACCTAGTGGGTATTAAATAAATGAAAAGAAGTCAATGAATGTGAGAGGTGGAAGTTTGTACCTTTCATTAAGTAACACAGAACAATGTAAAAAGGCTATAATTCTCTGAAACTAGGAGGAAGGAATTGTAAATATAATGCAAAGGGCCATTGTGATGTAACTCTGAGAGGAACGTGTTTGGAATAACTGGTTGCCAATGGCAAAGAGGAGGGCACAGAGGGAAAAGATGAATTTTTTGCTAATGATTTGCAATTCTCTTTGTTATGATTTGCGTTTAGATGCCCCCCTCAAAGCCACATGCAGTGATAGGTGAGGCTTTTTTGTTTTTGTTTGTTTGTTTGGAGACAGGGTCTTACTAGTAGTTCAGGCTGACCTTGAACTTACTATGAAGCTCAGGCTGGCCTCAAACTCATGACAATCCTCCTGCCTCAGCCTCCCAAGTGCTGGAATTACAGGCGTGCAACACCACACCTGGAAGAGGTGGAGCTTTTTCAGATGTGGATGGATATAGGTGACTCTGGAATTTCACATGGTGCTAGACTCAAGGGGACTAGGATTAAGGGTGTGAGTACAATCTGCCCTAAGTAGCCAGGATAAAAGGGGCGGAAAGACTCAGTTAAAGTCCCTTGTTGCTTTTGCAGTCTTTTCCTGCAATGAACTGTTTCTCCTCTGTGATGCCCCTCTGCCATGTGCCACTCTGCCTTGGAACCAGCCAAATATGGACTGAAGCCTTTACGAACTCTAAGTCAAATAAACCTTTCCTCCCTTAACTTGTGGATGGCGGATATTTTGTCTCAGCAGCGAGAAAAGTGATTAAGACACCCTTTAACTTATCTTTCATTCTCTGCAAGAATTAGATATAAATCCCTTTTATTCAAGATGTATGACCTTGGAAGTTTTTTAACATTCTGAAATTCAGTGTCTTCATTTACACGATGGGATAAGTATTATTATGTCACAGGTGGGATGACATGTTAAAAACACTTGCGTGTTTACTAGTCCTAGTAGGTTCAAGTTCAATCTCCCAACACTGACATCCAAAGCTGTTGAGATAATTTGGCTCCTATTCCACTTTTTCTTCTACTTTTCCCTTATTTCAAACTTTTAGTTAGATCAAACCAAGCCAGTCAATGTCCTCCGGATTTAGTGCTTTTGCTTCTAAGTATCCAAGCCTAATTCTTCTTCAAGGATGATTGAATCTTTTATCTTCTATAAAGATAATCCTGAGCAATCACACCTTCTCTATCACTTACTGTATGAGTAATCCATTTCACATACATTATTCAAAATAATCTCTTTAAATATTAATTTTAATAATAATTTAAAAAATCATCACATAAAAAGATGACTAGGATACTTGCTAGATATGTAAACTTGGAGAAGTTATTTAACTTTTTAAGCCCTCAGTTTTCTCATCTGTGAAATGAAAATATATGTAATATCTAGCCTATAGGATTATTAAGAGGAATGTACAAGTTAACATTTATAAAGCACTTAACAGTATTTGGCAAATAACGTGACATAAATTTTTGTTAAGTAAGCAAAATGAAAGGAACAAAAAAGTAAAACAGTGAAAAGTCTTTCTGTCATCCCTGGCTTTTGTGTGTGTGTGTGTATGTGTGTGTGTGTATGTGTGTGTGTGTGTGTGTGTGTGCGCGTGTGTACACATACTATATTTAAAGATGAATGGTATTTACATGGTGTTCTGCACCTTGGTTTTTCTATTTAACAATGTATGTTGGAGATGGTTTCATTTCAGTGCATATTGACCTGCCTCATTCTTTTTAATGGCGGCAGAATAGTCAATTGAATGGATGCACTTTAATATATTTTTATCTTCACCAAAATTACAGGCTCCTTTATGACAAAGACTGTCTTATGTCTCTCTACTGTCCTCAATGGTTATATAAAGCCTTTCATAGCTCTGTTTTTAAAAAATCTGTTTACTTGTCCAATGAATATTTAAGCACCAATTGCACACCAGGTGATATATAATAGGTATTATGGATGCAGAGGTGAGTAAAACATAGTCCTTGATCTGTAGTGGTGCCATCTGGTACCACTCTTATAGCAATGTGACTGTGGCTATGACAAAGGAAAAGAGAGAGTCTCTAAGGTTGCAGACATGAAGGGTTGTATGCTTCTAAGGCTCATTGGAGAAGACATTAATGACAAGGCAAACAGGAGAGGACAATGTCCTCCAGGTGCACAGGAAAGGGAATGTATGACCTGGGAGAGAAAGTGGGAAGAAAAGGATGTTTCCTTGACATGGAAATGATTTAATCCTCACTGGGGTATGACAGAGATATGGAGCAGGCAGGAAGGCAGGGGGCTAGGAAGGAAAGCAGACCTGTGGGTCATGCAAAAGGCTTTGGCCTTTCATGGGTGGATGGAAGGGGAAAAGGAGTAGGATGTCTTAAGGGCTGTTAGGCTTTTATTTTGCCTAAACAAAACACTTATCATCTATTATAAGATGTAACAGAAGAGGTATTTTTAACACTCCTTAAAATGAAATCATCTCTGGACCAAAATGTTAAATGTTTGATTTTATGAGAAACTCATTAAGTTTACCCCTTTGTAATTATTTTTCTAATTTCCCATGGATAAGAAGTACCATGTTCCACTTTACCCCATCTCCATCCCTCCCGCCACACCACTTGGGAAGGAATTTGAAAGCAGACAGCCCCCTTCCAGGAAGAAGTTCCACATGGTGAGGACTGGGTTCAGAGAGACCCCTCTGCGGCAGTGTAGAGTTGGGTCTGCAGGGCAAGAAAGCTTCAGATTGTTGAACAACCTAGTTTTGCTGTGGCCCACTCAACTTCTCTTCACTCAAACTGTGTCAATTTTCTGGAACTTTTCCTTACAAGTCCCCAAACTTAGAGCTCAACAAAATTAACCCCAGTGAGAGAAAAGGGTGGCAGGGAACCACACAAACAGTATGTTATGACTCTTATGTCTAGTATCTTTCATTCAGGTCAGTGTTGGCTCAGGGCCATTAGAACATACACCTGGACTGGGACGAGGCAGAGGCTGAGAGGAGTCTGGCAGAAAGAACGCAGGAAACAAGAGGAATGCGTTTTGCTCAAGTTTTGAGAGCACTGGCACTTAGAAGAGACTTTATGACATGGCAAGATGGTGCATAGATTCTTAGCTTAGAATTGGGAGCTGAGTCTTAGGAAGATGTCTGTAGGGACATGAGATATTGTAGGACAGAATTAACTGAAGGAAAATACATTCTGAGAGTCAGCAGAAAAAGCAAGCATTGGGGGGAAAATAGCAATTTGAAAAAATAATGGTCCTTTTCATATAAAGAGTACTACTTAGACAATGCCATTCTTCTAAGTCTATTATTAAGAAAAGGGGCTTTGATAAAAAAAAATTATATAGTATCTGCATTCTTTTTCCTTTCTTTCTTTTTTTTTTTTTTTTAAGCAAGAGAAGGTATTTGATTTGGAAAAAACCTCTCAAAAAGATCACCATTATGAGAAGAAGGCCTGTGAGCAAGTTTAATGCCTCTATTTAAATGCTAATACTAACCTATACCTCTGGACCACACAAAAACTAAAGGTTTTCAAAGACCATAAAGTGAATTTAAAATGAAACCTTAATTTCTTTAAGAAATCATTTTTTTAAAATTTATGAAGAGCAAGGTAGCCTGTGGAATTTTGAAAGAGAGAATAGCATTTTGACCAGAGTAAAAATGAGCTGGTGACCAGGCAGGTAAAGTGACGGCAGAGATTCGTCTCTGCCACACGTTGAACCTGACAAGGAATGGAGGTTGATTCTCTCCTTCTCCCTACAACTGCTTCCTGTGATGACAAGAAATGAAGAGAGCCAAGAGTATTGGTGTCTGGAAGGAAAGCTGGGGACAAAAGCAACAAGAAAACACAAAAGCCTGGGAGTCACTGGGTTTAGAATAAAGAGAAGGACACAAGAAAGCTGGAAGGGGTGCTTGAGTGTTTAAGAGCTGCTTTATTCTCCCAGGAACCAATGCTAATGATGCAGGCAGCCAAGGCTGGAGCTCTTGGACAGGCTTTGTAATAAGGCAGTCAGGGCCTGGGGGGCCTCATATGTAACGGGTGAGGGTGCACAGGGAAACACTCAAAAATGAAAATCAGGGAATACCTGTAGTGGGGAGTGACTAAAGGAGGACTCGGGGATGGCTGTAATATTCCACATCTTTGTCTTGGTGATGGTTATGAGGGTATAATCACTTTGTAAAAGACAGTTAAGCTGTATACTTAAGATATGTGTAATTTACTATATGTACAGTTCAATAAAAACACAACACCTCCCTCCTCTCTCACCTCACAAGAAAAGAAAGGCAAAGAAAAAAGAAGAAAGAGCAGGTGGTAGGCTAGTGTTAAGGCAGGCCTGGATATACAGTACATATTTTTAATTCAGTCTCATACCCCAATGTTGAAAATGCTAATTTTACAAATCTTGAAAATGTTAGGCTAACTGAAAGATTATTGAAAAGATCACACATTGCATAATTCCATTTATATGAACTATCCAGAAGAGACAGAAAGTAATTAGTGGTTTCCAGGGGTCAGGCTTATAGAACACAGTGACTGTTAGTGGATACAGAGGTTTTTTTAGGGGCACTGAAAATGTTCTAAAATTAGCTAGTTATGATGGCTGTACAATTCTGTGACTACACTAAAAAAAAAACGCTTTGAATTGCGCACTTTAAAAGGGTTAATGTTTATGGTATGTAAATTGCAATGCAATAATTGCAATGCAATAAAGCCATTATAAAAATGCAGATTTCATGAACTAGAACCATGACTTCAATATACAGAAGACATTGGTCTACAGCCAATACTGTATCGAAGAACCATCCATTAATTAGGACATTTGCTGCAGATCAATGTTCCACTGTGATAACTGCAGAAAAAATTCTCTAAGCTGATAGATATGGAAACATTTTCATTAAATGCCCCTGAAATGTACTAAAGCCATTTCTCAGGGCACCACACTTGTGTCATTTAAGTAACTCTCAGCATTTTGTACTAAAGGCTTTCGAACTCACCCCATCCCTATATACTAAACTCAAGAAGAATTTATGACAACTAAAATGAATAACATGTAGTAGAAAAACGGGTTAGAACTGGGAACAACTCTACACATACTTAGACAGTAATAGAAGTATAATTGAGCCAAAGATACATGGATGATTGTATTAGTGTTTATTATTAAGAAGGACAATAATGAAAGGGAACAATTAGCATTTAACACTCATTACATGCCAGGTGCTTTCTAGTATACCTGATTTAGTCTCACAAGCCAAGGTTCAGAAAGGCTAAATACCTGTATAATGTCATCTGGCTGATTCAAAACACCACCACAACTGAATTATTTTTTTCAGGATTGAATTCTGACTACAAAACAAATGTTACCCTATCCTGTCTCCAGATTATTCCAGGAAAACTACTGAGTTGAATCATGAGAAAACAGTTTACAGAAAACAGAATAAGGCTTGTAGAGCCAAAAATGTTTACTAATTCCTACTAAATATGTGTGACAAGCCTATGGAAACCTTAAAGTGTCAGACAAATCTCTATGTCTGGAAAGAACACATTAACGGGCACTGAGTGAAGAAATCAGACTCTGAGGTACAGATGACCGCTCAGAGAGTAAACATGCTATGTTACAGTGGGAGATGAGACATCTTACAACGGTATGCTTTTTTTTTTTGCATAACTGACCTTCAGCTCTTTATTCATGACCATGAATGACTCTGTACAGTTGAGGTGAAGTTACAAACTAGGGAGAAAGGCAGAGGACAGGATGGCCTGAGATCTCAGTGGACAAAGATTTTTAAAGAAAATATACACTGATTCCTAATAGGAAAAGAAGTTATTGAAAAAGCAGCAAAAATTAGCCTGTATGCTTAAACCTAATTTTCTTCCAATACTGCAGAAGAAGGTGGCAGGTAGAACAGAGTACAAAGGACTTATTCCATTTCCGTCATACTTGCTATCTTCAGAATCAGTCTCACCTTTTCCAATGCTTTTAAAAACCTAATGAAGTTTCACAGGGCTTCATGGGTTCTGGTGGGGATGTCTGTCCACAGGATGTGGTCTCTGAATTGTTCTCCTATGGCTCTGAGGCAGTGTGTCATGACTTCCATTTCAGTGGAAGATAACTAGGATGAGGGTGGTGACAAGGACTCTTGACCAAACTTTGGATCGGCTTCTTTGAGCCTCTTCTCCACCAGACTTCATCATATGGCAGGAAGAATTAGTTGAGATTATCCATGGGTCAGAAGTAAAATTAGATTCAGCCCTACAACGCATGGACTTTAAATTGCTTATCTCATCACTAGACCATGCTCCATGATAATCAGGCCAATGTTACCAAGCAATATTAAATACTCAACATCAAATTAACACTGCTGTGTTGGAGATGCAAACGCCACATAGGCAAGTATGGAAAAGAGAAGGAAGCAACACGCAAGCCTCAATCTGAAGTATTTCACAGTGGGACTACTCTGGCCTGCCTCCTGCTTCCTCACTCCACCCCATACTTTCTTCTCAGCAAGTATTCTAAATTAAAAACTGAGGAGAGGATTTACTGACTACATTCCCCAGTCACCCAAAACTATAGCACTACTCAATATGCCTACTGAAGTTTTAAAGACAAAGAATGTCAAAGTGATACTGGGGGATGTTGCATGTTCTTTATGGGCCAGGAAGGAACTGCTATGCCTGGAGGTCCTTCAATGCCCCAGACAAGGTGGCATTTGGAAGGTGACAATGCTGTTTCCATTCTAAACTTGTATTTTTGTTCAGAATCTGTTTCACTGGCAAACATTTCTAATGTTTTCAAAAAGAAACATTTCAAATGTAGTGATGAAACAAACATTGGTTTTTGACCCAAATGTTTCTCCAAATGTTTTCTCTGGCTGGGGAGTGGTAGTGGTGTTAGTATAAATGTTTACAAATCATTTGGACAGGAAAACTGCAGTGATGTGTTTCAGTAATAGTTGCTTGGAGGAAAAAAATTCCAGTGCTACCAACTGCAGCCAGCATGACATTAAGAGAATGATTATCTTTTCTTTCATATTCCATGTAACAGCAGAGACATGATGCGACATCTCTGATGCTTCTATTCAAGTCCTTGTCCTGTCACTCACTAACTAGTGACCACAATCATGCTACACAGTCCCATCGTACCTCAGTTACCATTATCTGGAAAAGTAACTACATTAGGCTAGAGTAGATGACATCTAAAAGCCATCCCAGCCCAACGGGGAGACTGGAGCTGGGGGAAGGGACAGCATTATTAATATTATTTCCATTTTCCAGGAAATGCAATTTAGGCTTGGAGAGATGAGACCCCAGGTCACACAGCTAATCAGCAGCAGAGCTTTGACTTAAATCTGCATCTCTTGAGCCCAAAGCCTGTAACCTTTCCATTATACCACATAGGCTCTCGACAATTTATCTGGTTCCCTGGCTTCCTCAGGGCTTCTGTACTAAACGACCAGTTGTAGATGGTCCACATTTATTATTTTTCCTTTCACTTTCATTATTTTTCTAGCATGCATTGTGTCACTCAATCTGCACTAAAAAAAAAAAAAGTGCTTTTGACACGAGCATCACATGCACTGGGAAATGTGGTTGATGCAGCTTTATTTCAGTGTATATTCAATTGAATGGAATAGCGGCTTCATTGTAATAAAAAGCTTTATTGTGTTTTGTAATGAAGACACAAAGCACTTAGTTGAAATCTCAGTCTTTTAAACTAATCTGCTTTGTACTCTATTGTACTCTATTGCAGAGATGCAGATACAAGGGAAATCAAAAGAGGTTTCTACAAACGATTCACTCAGTCTCTGAGTGGTCACCTCAGTTTTGCCCAGGGATTCTTACCTCTTCTAAGAATTGGGCCAGGTTCCCCCCACCCCTCCCCTACTGTGTTTATGGTGGGAGCTCCCTGATCTTTCTCAGTGTTTATTCTAGTTGTAAGGACTGACAGACTTCCCACTAAATAGCACTATCATATGATCTCAATCAGGGGGTGCTGCCTATGAGCACACATACATACTCAGGAGCACACAGCAGAATAGCTCTAGGGAGGAGGGAAAACGAGGAGTGTAGAGCCTTTAGATAAAGACTGTAACTGTTGTTGGACTGCACCAAGATACAGAGTAATTAAAAAGCTCTTCAAAGACTGGTGTAAGTCCATTAAATCCAATAAATAATTTTTTAGAAACACTGCAAGAGATGCTTCTTGCTGTTTCCTTCTCTCATAATGAACTGAAGGAAGAATATCTCATTTTCCAAATGGAACTGTATGGAGTTTTCAATAAGCCCCCTCTACACTTATCTAAATCTTTAATTAGTTCTATAATATACTGATGATATCAAGCCTAATTAAATTTATATAGATAAGGTGCAATGAAATTCTAACCAAGTGAGCTGGAAAGCATATATTAAACAGTAAATTTAATGGTTCAAGCTGATAAGTATAAATTTATATCAAAAATTAAATTTAATTTACATGTTGTATTCAAATTGATTTTGAGTGTGCAAATTATTAGAAAAATTTCTTAAATATTATCAGTAAAATTGTTAATCCAGCCTGTTTAAATATCAGTTATTAATGTCTGCATTTGCAAATAAGCCACACACATTTGCATTTTTACTGCATATGGTAAAAAATTATCTAAACTTTATGGTGCTTTATTAAGAATACTAAGTAATTTTTCTTTTGGCTTCATACATAAATTAAGAAGGCAAAGAAATGACTACTGAGTTTAAAGGAGAGTCAGAAATTCAAGTCAATTCAAGTATATAGCAAGTCAAAGATGAAATATATGTATTTGCTGACTACAGCAGCTTTTGTGGTTCTTTGGGAAAAGCAACTTTACAATAGTATGATTTCCCCTTGCTTAGAAATACTGCAACAGAGCCATCTATACATATCTGATGCCGTAACTGTGGGGAGAAGTGGACATGGCAAATGTGGTAGCCTTTACCACTGGTGTGGGGAGGAACTGAAATGTATGAAATGAAATGTATTTTATCAAAGGGTAAAGGTTCAAAGTAGGTCCTTACATTTCACAGTTCAGCCAAGGAGAAGGTTTGGAAAGCCATATTAAATATTTACCTGATTAAAGAAAAGGCCCAATCATACATACTGTGGAATTTTATCAATAATTTTGGGTTTCCCAATGTGAGTTGCCACCCTTAGAAGCATTAGTCTTAAACATTTTTACATCTTCTTGTTTTTGAAATAAATACTGAAGATATCACAAATGTTGAGTTTAAGTGACCTCAATATTAGGTACATATTGGTAAAAAAATCTGTGCAGTGATTACTCAGCTATTATCATTATGTGTCTTATTATTCCATGTACTTGCATTATGGAGTATTCAAATAATATGTTAATGACTTAGTGAACAGAAAGATGAGGGTCAACTGAAGTAGTCAATCATTCCTGGGAAGGAATTGATATGCTATGTATTTTGGAAGGTGGGAAGTTAAGGAATCAGTCATCAGCAGCACAGCTAGAAGAACAAAGGAATAGAGGTAAGGAAGACTGTGAGCTCTACGGGAACAGAATAGACACCAGAGTAAAGAATAAGAGCAGCTGACCAGGTAAGAAAGAACTATCATTGGATGAATTTATATTCAAGGATAAAAAATGTGGGATGGATTGAGGATTTACAAAGATGTCATTCGAACAATTGAGTGAAATATTAAGAGAGGAAGGGTTTGGGGGATGATTACTCAAAATACATCACAAAAAAGCTGCAGAGAAGAGAACAAAAGACATGAACATTAACTGAGGGATTGCCACTTTATCTCTGATGTCATACAGTACAGTACAATAGGAATGGAATCGAGAACGATTTAGAGGAAGAGTTAACAATTCTTAGTGTTTCCCTAGGATGACAAGATAAATGAACTACCAATTTTTATAAGGTGAAGTATAGGGCTAAGGGATGGGGAGTGGAACTACGGTTCAGATCTTAAGACTGCTTTTACAGAGAAGCAAAACTAAAGTGAAGGAACCTGTTTGTTAAAGGTATCCGAAACACTGGGGAAAGAATTGCTAGGATCAAAGAAGTATAATGCAGAGCATCAGAGGTCAACAACTGTCCCAGGCTTCCTTCCTGAACGGAGAATGCTGTCAAAGTTTAAACCAGGTACTTGCTTTATGAGAGAAGATGCTGAGCTCTTTTTGATGTAAACTACTCAATGAACCAAAGGGCCTTGTGTTCTGAGACTTTATCCCATGGTTGCTCACTCTTTTGGGGTGGCTAAAGCCAAACAATAGCAAGAGCTGAGCGCAGCAGTCAGTTGTGATGGAAGACTGAGATGGAGGGCAGCAAGAGGAAGACAACTCCATTAGGCCTAACAAGGCCACGTCACTCTGCATTATTAATATGACTGCCTTTTCCAATCCCTAGTTTTTTGTTTGGAATTCCAGAAATGAAAGCAAATACAGAGGACCAAAGAAAAGTGATTTAGAGTCTTATATTGCCTTTTGCAAATTTGGTCAAATCATGTAGTACCTTGCCAGAAAAAATTCATATCTACGTAAAATAGGTTTTGATAAAATTTCCAGGTGCTTATGAACCCCTGGAGCTCCATCGTGCTCTCGGTTAGGATTACATGATTAATAGTCTTAACAGTAAACCAACACACAAATACATACATACATCTGTTTAGAGACTTGTCTTTCCTATATGACAGGTACCCTAACTGTGAGTGCACATGTATTTCTCCCATCTGTCTACCCACCTATTTACTAAGACCTCATCTAGCATTCCTTCACTCATTTTTATTTCTGATTAATCATTCAGACAAGAAGGAAGCAGAAGAGTGCTCCAGCAGGAGAGTGAAGCAATGTCGTGGTGGGCAGATCTTTTCATGTTACAGTAAAGGAAATGAAGGCAGCTCTCAGTCCTCCCAGCAGCAGAAACACAGGTTACAGAATTTATTATGTAGACCCAACCATGTATTTTTTTAACCTATACACTTTGAAGGCTGTGAGTGCTCTGGGCAAGCAAACAAGCAAGCATGCAATCATGTTATCTTGTTCCTTTTTTTTTTTTGGCGGTATCAGGGATCAAACTCAGGATCTTGCACTTTTGAGGCAGGCGGCAGCATCACTGAGCTAATTCCCTGGCCCTGCAATTACCTTGTTTCTTAGCACCTTTATTTGGGGCTCAGTCGGGTCCTAGGAAGATCTTGTTTCAAACAAATAGCCTAAGGATCATTCAAGTCCTCTAGTTACTGTAGGTGGTGACAGATGCAGGTTGGCAGCAGCCTGTGCTGCACCTGTGTTGCAGGGTCTAGGCCTCACACTGCTGGCCGGAAAGACAAGGGGCCCCGGAGGACAGCAAAGGAACATGAAGTAAGAAACGGAAAGAAGTAGCACAAAGATGGGAGTTAGATAAAAGGCAGAGGCAGGAAAAGAGATGCAGGACTGTGAGGAAGTACTAGACAGTAACATTAATGTGTTAGAAGGGATTTTTCAAAAAACTGTATTACTGTATGCGGTAATTTAGCTCAGCACTTTAAGACACTTTTAATGATACTAAAACAAACTAGAGAGGCTGACAACCCCAACACTTGACTTTACGTAGTAGTTCCTGAAGAGCAGAGACATGAATACCTAGAATATCAACATACTTACTATTCAGTAATGCCTAACATGTCCTGCCACCAACACAACTTTAACTCTTTTTATGTGTTCCTTAGATCTCCAAGGGAAAAGTCTCAGGCTTCTACATCTCTGGCTGCATGTTAAAATCCTAAATCTGCCATATGAAGGTTCAGCAGTGCCAATCTGCCTGGAATGGTTGCCTCTCAGCTGAATGATTTTAGACATGTTCCACCTGCCAGGTATGCTAATCTTTCCACAATCAATACTGCAACTTCTTAGCCCACGAATGTCAGCCCTGCCTTGGAAAATGTGATGTCTCCTCTACTGAGTGGGACACAATAGACAAAGGAGGCTTAAACCACACTGGATTTTGTTCCCATCTTGACCTTTTAAAGGTAGACAGCGGAAAGACAAGTCAGATATTTCAGCTTCTTGTTATTATTCATAGTTCTAGCCATTTTGAAAAGAACTCTCTAGGTTCAGAATCAGAGACAAGGCAAGGTGGTAAGTAGTTAAGTCATGAGGATTACTATTCTATAATTGGAATATTGAAAGTAAAAATACATGCTTCCCCAAGAACTCCCGAGTTATCACTGAGGAATAAGAACACGTAAAAAGTCACAGGAAGTCTTGAACGTGTTTTATGTGGCACTATGTTCGATAATCTGAGTCTATAAACCTAGAATAACTGCTCTATGGGGATTCAGAGGAGAAACTAAAAAGACCAGTGGTCTTAGGACCAAGAAAACCTCTGAGGAGGGATGGGAATAGTCAACTACTCAATTGTATCTACAAGGTTCACAGCAATTTAGAGAGCCATGGATGCCAAAGCTACAGGAACACTGCTCCTGTCTTTTGTCCTCGGTGGGGTAAGAAGAATGGACAGCCTAACACCAGACCTCCATCTCCACTGATATACGTTGTGATTGAGATGAAATATTTCAGTTTCTCTGAGCCTCTCCATCAGAGAAAAATGCTAGAGAATCAATTATTGAATTATAACCCAATAACATATTTTACCCATCGTATCATGCTTTTTGACCTTCTGATTTCTTTTTGTAATTCAGTGAAGAAATAAATTGCCCTGGCCTCCTTCTGTGAGACCACTGCACTGAAATCCTCTTCACTGGAGCTCTGTAGGATCCAGCTCAGGGCAATGTGGGAGCAGCTTACAGTCTTTGATTAAATGTAGTCAAAACCACTGATATCTTCTCCCTTTGGTCTTTCTCCTTGTTGCTTTTCATCTCTCTTCTTGTTGCTATATTCACGTTTCAAACGAGAGTTAAATTCCTCTGCCTTGCCCCCTTATTTGCCTCACTTTCCAATAATGTCAACTGACTAATAAAAAATATAAAACCTGGAAAGCCAAGAGTATGATGTTCTTGTGCATGTTACAGTAGGAAAAAAGGACTGAACACTTACTGACCTCTTCCTTGCATTGTACTTAATTGCTCCTATTTGCAGTTTCGTTTTAATCCTTACAACCCCCGAAAGTGTAAACAAGTCATCTTTATTTTATAGAGAAGGTAATTAAAGTATTAAAAGGTTAAGAAACTATTGGGGTTTATGGAGCCCCTACTAACAGGTAGAGTTTGGATTCAAAACCTGGTTTGCACTTGTTTATACTTTACTAAGTTGAAAAACAAAGTTCTGAGAAGAGACATAGAATCTTTCTATCTCTATAGAAACTATTATGTGAAATCTATAGAACATGTAGAGAAATGAAGGATCTTTTATATAATTATAAAAGCTATTTAACTGAAGGAAAAAAATCACTTAGTTATGAGGATCCTGACTTGGTATTTTAGCCAGAAAGAAAGAAATTCTATTTCTACATCTCAAATATGAATTTCTGAACAAGGGTACCAGACAGTGATCATAGTCTTTTGTTCTGAAGCACATCTTGTAACAGAACTGAGTACAGAGATAACATAAACAACTTTTCTTTAGTAGGTCTGTTGATAAGAACACTTATTGATTAAGATAATATGAGATTACTAGATGCCTTGCCTAAGCCCTAGGTTTCTGCTGAGATACACACTGGCATTTCCAGGGACTGCTGAGGATGGTTGGGAGAAAGAACCTTTTAATTTTTGTGGTCAGTGACTCATTTTAGGAAGGAGTGTGATAACATTTTAGCCATTCTGACATGAGAGGAAGTCCACTGAGGGAAAATGTCTCCTTGCTGACAAAAATAAAATGCAGGATAAATGTTCCCCTTCCATGGGATGTTTTTGTGATGCTTAGAAATTTAGCTGCCAAACTTGAAGCACAAAGCAAGCTTCTGATTATGAAGGCAACATACCTTGGGTGAAGGAATTGCAAAGACACAGCAAGTATCTGAACTCTTAGACAATGGGCTGCTGAATTAGCCACTCTCAAGCCATGCCACATTGGGACTTTAAGTATCCTACAGAAAAGTCTATTTTACCCCATCTAAAATACAGCTGTCTTATTTTTATACTTTAGGTTTATAAAGTATATTTTTAGTGTGAGATGAAAATGATACTTTTTGTAAATGAAAATAATTACCCAAACCACTATTTTTACATCACCTAATCTGTCTGCTTCCACTTTTAAGACAGGGCTATTAATGACTCTTTAAAAGCTCTTTCTTCTACCTTTTACTGCCCCCCCCACCTGTCCTCCACTCTGTTTTTTGAAAGATACATTTTCACTTTTGTGTGAAAGGAAACATTTACATCCTGTTCTGCAAACACATTTGAGTTTCTCATATTTTGTCTGCATAATGATTCATGAAAAACATTAAAAAGGCTTTAGGTCACTATGTACAGACCATCATCAGTCAGCGCTCAGCCAGGCACAGTGTAAGGGTTACTTACATTCCCTTATCAGTCAGTCACAACCCTCTGGCCTCTTGAAGAAGATGTTTCTAGAAGTTTGCTTTGGTTTTGTTTCCTGTTAGTATTTCCAATTGGCTTTCCTGTTTCTTGCACTATTTGTATTTGTCATACCATATATTTTCTTTCCAACTTGTCAATCACACTACCGATTTTTTCGAGTTTTTTCTTTCCCCAGAGACCTTTCTCCAAAGGAACCGTATCTTACTTATTACTCCCATCTGGGCTTATTCTCTTTTAAGGCTGCTTCTTGAGCATCCTTTCACTATTCTTCTGAGTGGGGTCAAGTGTTTTGAGACATAATGTTTTCTAATTCTTTGGTTTATTTCCTTGCCTTACTTGAACACGTGTTCAATTAGTTGCCCTAGCAGCAACAGCATGAAAAGCAAACTTTGAGTCTTTATACATCTGAAAAGGTCTATCTTGCCCTCAGAGATAGCTGATATAGTGTTCAGATATATAGTTCTAAGCTAAAATTATTCTTTCTCAGAGTTAGAAAGACATTACTTCATTATCTTCTCGCGCTTAGTGCTATGTATCTCAAGTCTGACATCAACTGACTTTTTAATGTCCCTTTCTGGAGCATTCTGAAAATGCATGTGGCTGGGTTTATGTGTGACTATTTTTTCCTTCCCTGCCTTGGGCACTAACAGACTCTTTTAATACAAAGACCCGTGTCCTTCCCGAGGCTTGGCAAAAACATTACTATTTTTTAGTAATTTCCCCTCTCCTTCACTTTCTGTTCTCTTTTCCTGGAACTCTAATTCATTGGATCCTGGGCCTCTTAAGTATAGGCAGAATCAGGTTCCTAAAATGTCTCTTTTAGTAGTGGGAGGGTATTGTGCCTTGGAATGTAATGTGGGGTTATACAGAAGACACCAACAGGTAGGTTTCTCTTTTAGGGGAGCAGATAGGAAGCCAAATGTCAGGTTGGGAACCTCTTTCACTGGTTGCTGAATTAGGAGGGCTGAAGCTTCAACATTCCCATCAGAAAACTTGAGTTGACTTAAATACTTCCTAAAATGGCTTTTAATTCTTCAACATTTTGGAAGAGCGAATTAAACAGTCTATTTGATGTATTTTCATCAATCTTTCTATTTTCAGTTTCTCTTGGCACTCCCAACTGGAACTTCCCTGAAGCTCTCACTGTACATTCTAGACAGAGGGCTACTGGTTCATTCATTAACAGTGTCCCATATTGTTCCTATCTTCCAGAAATCTATTGACACCTTTCGTTCATTGGTAAATCCCCTCCTATTTGTTCTCAGTTGAGGATTCATTCCTTTTTGTCCACTGTGAAAGTACAGTAGTGATGTCTGCTATACTGTCTCCTACATATTATTTGAGTTTCACAGGCTTTGTTAAGGACATTGTCAAACAACTTCCAATGTATGACATTAACCTCTATCTACCCAGTGGTCAGGGAGGAGGAGCAGAAAGCAGTAAGTACCTGGTAAGGGGGAGGCTACTGAAGCTCTCCCCTATGCTAGGCAGAATGGTCTCTTAATTGCTTTCATCTCCACTAACCAGTAAAGCAGAGACTCAATGAGGTATACTAGGCCAATCCCTAAAAGTTCAGGATTCTTTTATTCCCTTGGTCCGTTTTTTCTGAAAGGTGACCTGCTTCAAAGGTAACAAGGTGACCACCACAGTCACTTCACCAGTGACTGCACCCTGCTCAGGGTGGGGTGGTCCCAGCTGGTGTCACTGCTGGGAGGGTGATAATGAGCAGTGGCAGTAAGGGGTGTCAAATGGCTCTGAGACTGGCAGGGTGACAGCATATGCACCTAGATGTGGCATGGAGAAACGCCAGTCACTCCCATTAGCAGCAGAAAGATGGTAGCAGGGGCGACAGCTTGTATGTGATGGTGATGACAGCAGCAGCAGTGAAATCATGCTGGCAGGAGCCACCGACACCAGAGGAGCAGCCACTGGACAGTGACAGCAGTTACAAGTGCAGAAGAAAAGTGCTGACAGATGTATGGCAGTGCACACCTAATACTGTAATGTCATAGATTAAAAATCACTTTAGTACATAGGGTATTGCTTTCTAGGTAATGGGTAATGTGATTATAGGAAGACTTCATTCGGTATGCTTAAAGATGCCAAATAACAAAGGGCCTTTTTCTGATGGCAAGGTCAGAGGACATAATAAAAAGTCTTTGTCACCATCTCTGTATCATTAGTTCCTCATTTCAGCTTTCAAGGACTTAATTTACTGGTAGAAAAGGCTATTCTTTCTAGACGGGCTGTACTCTTTGTTGTCATCAGGTGGCAATAAAGACTCATAACTTATATTCCTAGATGGGTGGGGTTACCTAGGGAGAGGAGACATTTAGTATTTTAAAGCATGACTTTATAAATTCATTGTCTACTTATTTAAATCATCACAACTAAGAGATTCGGCAACAAACGAAAAGTTATACAAGACAAATGTTGGAAATATGAGACAAAAGAATTGTTTTACTTCCTTTGCTGTTCAGAACTTAATGGAGTCCAGATTCATTTGCACAGACATTTCCTTTTCTTCTTGAGGTGCAGTCATCCTAACACTGGAGTTTCTATTTCTTCAGTAGCCTATTGGCGCATGGATCATTTTCTAGAATAAGAAAATCTAGCTAGACGATGTGTGTCAGATTTTGAACTAATACTATTTGTTTCTCCCCTCCCAAGTATAATAGATACTCTAGCTGGAAGGTCCTTAGTTACAATTAGCTCCACAACTAATACTTAATAATAATAATGAAGATGATATTAATAACATCCCCAGGAGCACTAAAAGCATTCCATTACTTCCAGAGGCAGCATGAACTCGGTAGCAGTTTTTCCTCAACCATAAAAATGTCTCTTTTTGAGGATGTAGAGAGGAACTCCTTGACACTCTCAACATTTGTTATTAGTTTGTTTTTTAACAAAATAGCTTGAGAGATAATTCATAGAACACATAACCGAACCATTCAAAGTGTATAATTCAATGATCTTTCACATATTTATAGATATGAGCAATCATCACCATAGTGAATTTTAGAACATTCTCATCAGTTTAAAAAGAAACTCTGGGGAATGGGATAAAATTGTGAAAAAAGCATAAACTTAAAAAAATAACATACTATTCCCATTTCCCACCCAGCCCTAAGTGTTAAACACCAATCTACTTGCTTTCTGTGCAGATTTCTCTATGCTGGGCTTCTTATGAATGGAATCATAGAGTATGCTGTCCTTTTGACTGGTTTCTTTCATTCAGCATAATGCTTTCACAGTTCCTCCATATATGCAGCACATATTTATAGCATGTCAATCTTACTAATAATACTTCATTATATGGGTTGGCCACTTTAAAAATCCACTCATCACTGATGCCCATATGGCTTATTTCCACCTTTTGCCTATTATGAGCAATGCTACTATGAATATATGTTTGTAAGTTTCTGTGTGGACATAGTTTTCATTTCTCCATACACCTGAGAGTGAATCTTGCTTAGCTTAATCCACTCTCTTAATTCTTATCATATTGTACTGCCCGCATTTCCTGTTGTGCTACAGTGTATACAGATATAATCATATCTTTGTCTTTGCAGCTCCCTGAGTTATGTAATTAACTCTCACATACCTTCAATAGTTGATGTTCAAATGGAATGACAAACCCTTTGCTAGTCTGTCATAACTACTTCAAGTAAGCAATTCTTTTAGAAAATGCTTCAGATATTAAATTATATGTTTACGTTTGCACATGGATACACTCATTAAGCAAATCAGTGGTAAGAAAATCCCAATGGTAGATGCTTCAAAGAACAGGCTACTTCAAAAGAACCACTGAGGTTCTATAGTGAGGAAGAGACTCAATGTATAATCTGTGAGAGAGACATCAAACAACATATTTTGGGTAATGGAGAAAGGTTATCCTTCAACATAAAAAAGACCATCAATTGGATAAATATCTTGGTCTAGCTATGGTATGTTTCCTTTATAACATACAGAAAAAACCAACTGGGCATGTGTCCTATCACCATGAAGAAGACTTCCCACTGGTTCCTCCAGACTCCTCAGAAAGCCCACTGGAGGGGCTTAAAGGGTCACTCGTATCTCTCACAGCTATTGTAGCAGGAAGTATTTTATTTTTGCTAGTAAGGACTGAAGCCAGGGCCTTTACGCTGAGCAACATGCCAACCCTGCTCTCGCTTTTAAAGTTTTGCAACAGGGTCTCGTACATCACGAAGTTGACTAGGCTAGATTCAAACTTGTGATCCTCCTGCCTTAACCTCCCACAGTGCTGGAAATGCAGGCATGAGCCACTATGCTGAGAACACTTTTAAGGTAGTCAGTGGGTATCTACCAGGATGTAAGTGGCCCCAACACTCTGCTTTTCTCCAAATTGAAAATGTATCTAAATAAACTTTTCTTACCTTGTCCTGGTATTTATGGAGACATTGTACATTATGATCATGAACACTCGGCTCAGGCAAAGAATCTGTGTACCCAATTGAGAAATCTTCACTGGAGGTAGTAGTTCCAGGTTACCACTTGACAACATAAGTGCTAACATATATTTCCCAGCTTTGGGCAGTGCCATCATGCCCACTGGTTACAGAAGTGAGAGTATCGCTCTTTACACAGTGGTTAAACCAAAGTATTGTATGTTCTTTTGCTAAAGATAGAATTTTCTGGTCCTTTGCAGTAGGAAATCTCTTATGATCTTTCATTCTCACATAATCACAGTTCTTATATGTTAGTCTGACTTAGTTTAGCAGAATTAAGAAAAAGAACTAAATGATATAGGCAGAGCATATATTTTATAGTTGAGAGAGAATAGAAATATTATATCAAAAGTTAATAAAACTTTTAATCTGTCTGCACTTGCTTCGTACCAAGGACACAAGTATAATTATGATCAGTGATGGTGGTCATTTCTTTCCAGGCCTTAGATGCTATGTTAAAGTTCTTTCTCATAATCCTTTATTGTCTTTTGTTTATCTCTGCTGGTCTGCTAAATAATATCTCCTTTCAGTTTGTCTTGTAGAAATTAAAAAAATTGTTACATACAAACCCCTTTACAGTCTTTCAACTAGGAACATTCTATCACCACTGTCTATTTAATAATCAATAAAAGATACTGAGGCCACAGTATATTTTCTTTAAGTACTAATGTATAGCATTGTCCTAAGTAATATGGCACAATAGCTAAAATACAGATTGATCTGGTTTTGACTGATAATCCTGTCATTTACTACTAGTAAAAACCTTGCATTGCTTAACCTTTTAGAGACTTTATTTGCTCATTTGGAAAATAAAAATGCTAACAGGTAAGCACAAATTTAGTGTAAAGATTCAGTGAGATGAAACACACACATACACACTATATATATATGTAAACCACATACAGTAGGGTTCCTTACACAAAGTATATGTTTATACATATTATCATTAATAATTTTAACAATAACAAATGATATAATTAATTTGTTACCTAGTCTTATAGAAAAATAAAATATGACAGAATTATAAACATATAACAACTCCACAATACAGTATGAAAAGGAAATGAGGAGCTGTAGTTAATCAGACATATTCATTCTCTTCCACTCTTTTTTGGTTATTTATTTATTTATTCATTTATTTTGGTACTGGGGACAGAACTCGGGACCTTGTGCTTGCGAGGCAGGTGGCAGCCCCACTGAGCTAAATCCCCACCCTTTCTTTTGGTTTTTTGACACAGGGTCTTGGTATGTAGTTCAGGCTGGCCTTGAACCCACTATATAGCCCAGGCAGATCTAGAACTTGCAGCGATCCTCTTGCTTCAGTCTCCCGAGTGCTGGGATTACAAGTATGCATCACCACGCCTGGTCTCAGACATTCTTGCTTATACTGAGTTACATCAAATGACCATATTTTTATTTTTTGAATTTTTGAATTTTATTTTTTTGGTACTGTGGATTGAACTCAGGTCCTTGTGCTTGTGAGGCAAGCGCTGGAACCACTGAGCTAGAATGATCATATTTTTAAAGACAGAAAACTACAGTAAAATGTATATACTGCTACAACTACCCTAAAAGTACTAATTCCCTTCTTTGAGGACAAATAGGATATTCTAGACTCAGGGGCAAACATCATGAACTCCAACTGTCATTGCAAAAAAAAAAAAAAATACAGGAGACCCAATGAGAATGATTTTCTCCATAGAAGAATTATCAATAATCAAGTCTCAATATTTTTATATTTGATGCTAGATATAAATAATAATTCAAAGAAAGAAAGCAGTATTGGAAAAGGCAAAACAAACTTTTTATTTTAAGAGGACAGCTTGGTCTAGGAGATTAAGCAAATCTTTGAGGTTAGGACTTATAATTGCTGGCTGTCCAGGAAAGGACAAGAAGGATTAGGAAGGATAGAAAAACAGTATTATTATTATTAATTAGTTGAATTGAAAAGCAGTGTGAATATATACAGTTCATACTTGCAGGGGTGAGCTAGCCTTAGTGCAACCTGCAGGATTTCTAAGCAAGATAATATATCATGCTGGCCAGTGTGTATGCTGTACTATGTATCTCCCTGTTAAGAGAAATGACCAAAGGAAATTTCTCTTGGTCCAGAGGAGCAAATAGAGTTGGGCATGACTCAGTAAGATCTGTGAAGGTCCTAATGGAAGGAAAGGACTGCAGCAAAGAAGCTGCAGTTGTTTTTTGAAAGTTGCACATTTGGTTTTTTCCTTTCAATTTTTTTTTTTAAAGGGAGAAAAAGCTGTAATAGACTGTGGTTTGAGGGCCCATAATTTAAACATACGCCATTGGTGAGAAGGAGCCTCAAAATGCCTGAGAGCCAATTCCCTCTTCTGTACAACACATAGTAAATATTTAAAGCTCATTAGAACTGGCAAATAGCTGATAGCCAATAGCTACACAACTTAAGTAAGGCAATCAGCTCCCCAGCAGACATATGCTTCTCTTGTTCAAATGTTAGTTATGTGTCATTATCATTTCAATACTTATGTCTCTGGAGAACTATGGAACCAAGAAATGAAACAAGCCAAGTTTCTCAAAACTGAAAAATAAAACATTCTCCTATGCTCTGTAATTAAAGTTAACAAAAGAACCAGACAGACCACTATGTACATGGAGCACAGGGAAGCTGGAGCTTTAAATGACTGATTTACCACAGCAAGTAATTACTTTATGTTTTTCACAAACATTTGAAACCTATTATTACTTTCACAGTGGCACGCATCAACAGAAGACTGTCACCTAAGGGAGAAATGGGGAACTGGGCTGTAATTAATTTCTGGTCGAATATATCTTGAAGCCTTTAATGTTGTCAATAAAGGCTCCAGCCACTAGAATTCCCCAACCTCTCCCTCCCTCCTCTGTCCCCAATACTGCCAAAATGTTTAATCAGCATCTCTGAGAAGCAGATTGCCCGAAGGAGAATGAGATGCAGCGTTAATGCCTGCTGAAAAGTTGAGCCATTGATCCGTCTCTCCCCTGGCCAGGAGTATCAAGAGAGAAAAGTCAATCAAGAGCTGGCCTCTTCTACCCCAACTTGGTTTTTTTCCTTATTTGACTCCATCTACAATTGAGAAAAATAGAAGGTACACAATTCTTTAGAGGAATTTAAACATGTAGATGCCAGGCAATGAAAATCATTACAGCAGCAATGGAAGCCTATATGTTTAAAGGTTAGAACACAAAGATTAAGAGTGCCTCCAGGAAAAAGTGAAACGGCTGATCTGAATAAAATCTTTCCATCAACTGAGAAAGCACAGCACAGCAAAGCAGATGAAGAGCTACAGTGGATGTGACATTTATGTTTTTGAGTACCTACATGTTTATTTTTTGAATTACTGTTCAGAGTTTTTAAGACCTTTACAGGTTATGCCCAAAGAGCAGCCAGATTCTGTCTCTGTCTGTCTGCCTTACTCTTCTGTAGCCTGCATGACCTCCTTCTGACCTTCTTTCATTCACAAGCACATGCATTAGTCAGCTGGCCAGTCAACAAATATTAAAACGTCTGTTATGTATTGTAAATCTGAGAAATTTTTATAATCTCTTAATTGAATTGGGCAAGAGTTATTTTTTTCTCCTTTTCAATATATCTTCTATGTTTCTTTTTGAGAGAGAGAAGTAGAGGAAGAGTACTGGCCCTCTCAACTCCACCTCTGCCACTATATCACGGAACTCCAGGCCAGTCAAACCTGCAAGAGACCCAACAGTTGGTCATCTAGTCAAAGTCCTTATTTTATAGATGAGGAAATATCAGCTGAGAGAGTTGAAGTGACTTGCAATGATTAAAGATTTAATTTTATTACCCCCACCCACACTAGAAAACTGAAATACAGATGCTCCTTGACTCAATGATGGCGTTATAAACCTGTTGTAAATTGAAAATATTGCAAGCTAAACAGGCATCTAATATATCTAACTTATGCAGCACCATAGCCCACTTAGCTTAGCCTGCCTTAAATGTACTTAGAGCATTTACACTAGCACATACTTGGACAAAATCATCTGATACAAAGCCTATTCTCTATTAAGCATTGATGATATCATGTAATTTATTCAATTCTTTATTAAAAGTGAAAAAAGAAATTGTTGAATATGCAAGACCCTGGGTTCAATCCCTAGTATCAAAACCACAAATGAACAAACCAGGAGAATTCTTGGTTGGGTCCAATTTCTTACCATCATAAAGTTGAAAAATATTAAGTCAAACCAACATAAGCTGAGGATGTTTTATTTCATTTGAAACTTCCAAGAAAGAACCCAACCTGTCTCTGCCTCAGTTTTTACGTGTGTAGACTGAAAATAATAATGATGATTCCTTTGTCAGTAGTTTTAATGATACATCAACCTAATCCACAAAAGAGCTTTTAGGTTGTTTTCACTTTCGTTTCCTGCAATCGAGGAGAAAGAAACAAAGGAGAGTAACAGGTTGAAACAAAAATGGCTTGGATATTGTATAAATGTCAAAGACCGTGAACATGAATTCAGGCCAGTATTTCTCCAGGAGAGTCCACAAACTGCATACATCAGGATCTGGTACTCTCTGCTGCAGACGTCTGGGCCCCAGCCAACTTCAACCTTCTAAATCAGATTTTTTTCCCCCAGTACTGAATATTCAGCCAGAGGCTTTGCACTGAACTACATCCCACATCTTTTTTGTAGATTTAAAATTTTAAAAATTAATTTTATTGCTATATTTAAGGTATACAATATGACATTTATCATTGGAAATTTGCACCTTTAGATTTTAATTTTTTTGAGACAACGTATAACTAAGTTGCTAAATTGTCCAGGCTAGGCTTCCACTTTTTGATCTTCCTGCTCCAGGCTCCCATGGTGTAGAAATTACAGGTGTGCATTATCATGCCCAGCTCTAAATTAGATTTTTTTGGGGGGGTGGAGTCAGAGAGTTTTTTCTTAAAGTCCTCAGAAAATTCTTATACCCTCTTGCCCTAAGGAACATTTGCTTGGTTAAACCTTATTGTCTTCAAAGCACAGGTCTATGTGTTGGGGATCAATGTGAGAGTTGGTCAGTGATGTGGAAGGTCAAGCTCTAGTTCTACCTTGTGGTATGGCTCTGGGCTAGTGGTCTTGGGTAGATAAATGCAACTACACCACAATAGTTGACAGTGGTTTGTACAATCAGCAGAAAACAGACAAGCAGCACAGAGAATCTGATGGCTGAGCAAAATTAACCTATAATACAGGTCAGGGTAGAAAGAATCTGCAGCTAACTAAAACTGCCAGCCGTCAGAGCTAATAGACATCAAGGTGGAAAGACACAAAACTAGAAAAAAAGGAAAAGAAAATATTTGAGGACTAAGACCTCTACTGATGAATGAAATTATACTGTAATTAAACTAAGCAAAACAGATATCCAGTATTTATCAAAACAATACCCTTACTTCACATGATTAATCCTATCCATGGAATTTGGGGTTGGGATAACCTAAATGTGTATCTTGCCTGTATTATTATGTAAACTGGGAATTTGCTTAACCTCTTTAATGTCACTGTTTCATGCATAGAATGAGATAATAATAGCTACATACAAAGTTTCAAGGAGGACCAGGCAATGTAGATAAAGCATATTATGTGCTACTGAGCTGAATTATATAATAGTAATTACTGTATAATTACTATGGCATTAGATCATCACCATCAGGGGAGGGGGGGATGATTTGCACTAAAGATGCTGGTCTTCTAGGAGTTGTGTTTGTTTTAGAGAAGGAAGTTTAGAGTTAGAGGTCTGTACATCTCTGACTTAACTGTTTTTTAGTAATCTATTTGAATTCAGCTAAGTATGCTCTCTGAAATATACTTGGAAATTCATATTTACCAAAGATTCTTCAAAACCCATATTACATTCATAAATACCTTAGATTGTTAGTTAGCCTTTTACAAAGAAGAAAGCAAACAAGCAAAAATCAACCAACCAAACAAAAAACAAAACAAAAACAAAAACAAAGAAAGAAAACCCTCAAAATACCTAGAAACCAAAGCAAATAAATAAAAATATAAACATGGTAACTAGCCACAAGCATTTCATAAGGAATGAGGGAGAATGTGCTAATAAAAACTAGAGCAATAAAACAATAAAAGATGGGAACAAAGACAGAACAATATAGCATATAATGAAGCACTGAGTACAGAAAATTAGGGAAAAAAGATTATAGACAGAGAGATTGATCTGAGCACAGTAGCAAAGGGACTTGGCTGAGCACTGCGCATAAGCTTCACTGAGGCGGGGTAGCCCCCATTCAGCACTCTGGTCTTACCTATTTGGCAAAGGATGTGAAGTAGAGCAGGGGGCAGACACAGAGAGGCCTTTCTGCATAAGATGGGGCAACACAAGACAGGAGCTACAAAGGACGGTCACCTTGATGTGGTTGCAAGGAGCCAATAACTTTGCTTTTACAACTATAGCAACTATGCCTGTTTCCTACTTTTACGCACCCAAATGTCAATAGTATATCTTTATTTAGAACACAAGAAAGAACAGTTTCTGGCCCCAAGTTTTTAAAGTAATAATTCTAGTAAAGTCAATAAATTATCAATCTGGGCTTTAGTCACAGAATAAGCTTAATTTTTCTTCAGCCCTTCCCTGGCAGAAAAACAGCCTTTATTGGGTGGGTTAATTTAATTTCCTAACTATGATGGCTTCTGAGGTATTACAGGATATATAAATAGCACTACTTGACAAGAGATTTTGGACAAGTCACTTCTGATTTCTGTTCCTTGGGATCTTTATATGATAATAATAACACCTGCCATCTATGCTAATCTCTGAATAATTCCAATTCCAGCAAATGTGCTACAGAAACAAGATTGCCACTGTCTGCCAGTAATCTCAAGGAATCCTAAATTATACATTGACATTATATATGTACAAGGTATGGTGACATTAATTGAGCATAATCAAAAGAAATCTTACTTAATCAAAGTCTCACATATGACACACACTAATGAGAAAGCAAATATCAGTTACAGACAGGTGTTTTTCTGAGAGGCTTATAAGTACTCATTGTTCTCAGGTGCTTTATGGAGCACATGTAGCCTAGTGAGACATGCTCAATGCACACAAAGAGCTTTAATTAAATAATTATAGACCAATTAATTGTTACAATGCATGGAACCTACGATGAGGGTAATAAACACAGAAAAAAGGAGATCAGATGGAAGCAGTCTGGGCAGAAATAGGGTAGTAAAGTCAAATGAATATGCAATTAGATATAACATTACTTAAATCTATATAAAAGACTTTAAGAAAGCTCAGAAATCACGTACTTTTAAATTATTTTTATTTTTAAATTTTATTCAGAAACCCATTTCCTCAAACAAGGCAGCAAAAGCCATGTAACTCACTACATTTGCCAATTTATTCTGGCCCCTAGGAACACCAGGGTAGCTTTTTATTACTATTGAAGAGACTTACTAGATTTTTTATGGGCATTATTGTTAAAATGAGTTTTGACAGATGACTAATTTCTCCTACAAAATGAATCACAAATTCATACAGTTTATAATCATGAGTCAAAAGTCTGGTATATTATAGGTGAAGCTTGGAAAAGGGGCAGATTATCTGGAAATTGGAAAATCAGATAAGACCTATGGCCGCATAAACCTGGGAAAACAATAAACAGGGAAAAGGATATGGAAAATGTGTTGTTTCCTTCTTAGAAACAAAACTACTTTTCTGGCAAGGCAGTCAAAGAAAATTTTATTGGATATGTGGGGACATTTTCTATTTTCAGCCAGGAACCATTCTTAATTCAAAGGAGAGATGGGGTTTTAGACTGCGGTTATTCAAACCCGTGGGTGCTTCCAGTAGGTGGCAGCATGTCATTGCTAATCGCCCCCTAAAATGCCGTGTCCTGGTCACTCCAAACAGAAAAACTTAGAAGACAAAAGTAATGTTCCCATTAATAGGCTGATAGGAAAAAAAATGTATGAACAGGCCCCGTCCTGGCATTCAGTGTTCTCAGCCATGCCAAAGATCATTTCCAGAAGGTACAAGGTCAAGGATACATCCAGGGTCTGAAGTAGATGTTCAGTTTCTAGGCCAGCTCTGTCACTCTGTCACCTAGAGAAAAGTATCTGGACAGTTCATCCCCCAGAGGAGTAGAGAAGTTAAAATGAGAATGTGCTTTTACTAATGGGGAAGACTGGTGCTATATTAATTTGTGGAGAAAGCCTTTCTGCCCAGGCGGTCATCAGCTGTGCACGCGTGTTCTTTGCCTTCACGTAAATTCTTTCCTGGCCATTGTCCTGTGGTACCATTCCTCCTCTTTTATCTTCAAGGGTTCCTCTTCCTTCTCATCTTTCACTGTTAGTGACCACTCTCATTCTGTAATGTATATCTTCTCTTATATGTTTTAAACAACGCCATGCTGATGATTCACCAAATCTGTTCAAATCTGGACTTTCTCTTAAGCTTCTAACTTATGTATCTACTCGTGTATTGGACATCTGTACCTGGCAGTCCCACAGGCATCTTATATTCATTACAGGTACTAATGCTCTTCCCCTATCAAACCTATTCCGCTCTTGCTTCTGTAGACTTATCTTATATGATGTCACTGTGCCTCCGCTAGCTACCTGTGTTAGAAACTGGAGAGTCATCCCTCACTTCTGAGGCTTCAAATCTTGCCAATTTTAGCACCTTCACACTTCTCAAACCTGTCTCCTCCATTAGCACTGATCTGATTCACACCACATACACCATTTCCCCAGCAATCACCTTTCAGTAGGGACTGCAAGGTCTTCAGTTTTTATCTCCCTGAAATCCATGTCTTCTGTAGCTGCTGATCTACTTGGAATACAAATATGACAATCTCATTCCTTTGCTTAAAATCTTTCAGTCACATGCTGGATAAAGTCCAAATAACTGTATCAGCCTGCAAGTATTTATTGAATATCTACTACATGCCAGGTACTGGTCTAGGCTCTGGGGCTACAGCAGTGAACAAAGAGTCAAAGCCCAAAGAACTCCCATTCTACTTTGGGGAAATGGATAAGGAACAACAATTAAGTAAATGTAAAATATGTCAGATATATGACAAGACAAAGTTAATCAGAGTAAGAAGAACAGGAGTGCTGGGTATGGGGGGGAAGAAAGGTATGTTTTGAAATTGTAGGGGAGAAGGTGGCATTTGGAGCTTATCCTAGGCTAGCTCCCCTCAGGTCTCTTCTTTCACTATCCTCTTGCTTAAATATCTCCTCCAGTCCCTTTGAACTGCTCTTTCTGTTCAAAATTGCTCCATCACCACATTGCACAATTCCATTTAGTACTGATATTAAACTTTATTTCCTTCTCCAAAAATGCCTCCTTGATCTCCTACATCACAAGATGGATTAGGGACATTAAAAAATGAGCCAAATTTCCTTTACAAAATTCTCTCATGTATGTGAGTATAAAACTTGGGCTACTCATTTCCTATGATACACCACTTAAGATTTTTAAAGCTTTTTAAGATTGACTTTTTTTAGAACAGCTAATTGCAATATAATTTACATACCGTACAATTCACACATTTAAAATATACAATTCAAGGTCCTTTAATGTATTCATAGGGTTATACAACCGTCAGCACAATCTAATTTCAAGCATTTCCATCCACCTCAAAAGAAAGCCAGTGTCCATTTCCCCATTTCATTTCCTTTCAACCCCTTGGTTCTACATAATCACTAATTTACTTTATATCACTATAAATTTGCCTATTTTGACACTTCATGTGGATGGAATCATATACCATGTAGCCTTTTTGATTAGCTGTTTCTTTTTATTTTCTTTCCCCTACCCCTCAAGCCAAGCACTCTACCACTCATCCATATCCTCAGTTCTGGGACTAGCTTATTTAACATAATATTTCAAGGTTCACCCATGTGGCATCATATATCAGTACTCTCTCTTTTCATGGCCAAATACTACTCATTTATGAACTTACCATATCCTATTCATTCATCAGATGAATATCTAGGTTCTGCTTCTACTTTATGGCTTTCATGAATAGTGCTGCTGTTGTTATTTGTGTAGCAATTTCTGTGTACAAGTTTCTAGTTTCTCTATATCCTCAGCAATACTTTTATTGTGTTTTTAAAAATATTAACATAATTCTAGAGGATGTTGAGTGTTTTATTGATTTCCATTTCCTTAATCACAAATGATGTTGATTATCTTTCCTTGCTCACTTGTATATCTTCATTGGACAAATGTGTATTCAAATGTTTTGCTTATTTATTAATATACTTTTTAAGAAGTTTCTGATTTACAAAAAAATTGAGATGATAGCACATTGTTTCCATATAATTTACACCCAGTTTTCCTACTATTCATATCTTACAGGTACTTTTTCACAATGAATAAATCAATTCAAAAATATTTTATTAATTCATAATTAATAAATCAATAATTCATATTAATCCATAGTTCATTCATCTTATTTTTACACAATGTTTTTTTCTCCTCCGGAATAACATCCAGGATACCATCCTACATTTAGTTGTGATGTGTCTTTGGCTTATGGCTGAGGTAGCTTCTCTAACTTTACTTGTTTTTGATGATTTTGAGAGTTTGGGAGAGCACTTTGAAGGTATTTTAGAGATTGCCCCTCTACTAGAATTATTCTGTCTTTCTTGTGATTACATTGGGGTTATGGGTTTTGGGAAATGATTACAGATGTAAAGTACCATTTTTATCACACAGTATCAATGGCATACTGTCAACCTGATTCATACATGTTGATGTTGACCTTGCGAAAACAGAGGCTATGAATTTGGTCATTTATATATAACACTACTAATACTTAAACTGCATTTGTGTTTGCCCTAATTACATCAGACTTTTCTGAAGAATTGAGCAGTGAGAGGCCTGTGCCTATACATAACATGTGAAGTTTATTCTGTTTTATTTAGGTAAGTTCTGTAGGGAAGATAGAAGGATGCAAATTAATGCATTTCAGGCCTTTTGGCAAGCCCACTAGTAGCCAGCTCTCTGTCTTAAGCTAATTTAATACAGCAACAGTATTTGACACAGATGAAGACACCCCACATCCTCTTAAAGTCTCTACTGGACTTCTAGGACCTGACCCTCCCTAGTTATTTTCCTACTTTATTGATTGTATCTGCTCAGATTCCTCTGCTGGTTCTTCAAAACTCCAGCATCTAAATAGTGGACTACCCCAAACCCTATTGTCAGACAGCCTTTCTCTGTTTTCTACATGTGCTACTCGCAAGATCTCATTTCTCATCCTTTCTTAAGGCCTTAAATCCCAACCATATGTTGGTAATTCTAAAACTCTTATCTCCAGCCCACATCTCTTTGCTGGACTCTCTACATCTATATCTATATAGTCAGTTCTCTCCATTTTGTTTCTATATTGATGACTAATAAGCCTTAACACTTCAAACCCAACCGCTTGATATCTCATCACTTCTGCCTGCTGCCTTCCAAGTACTCAACTGGCCTCACCCATAGTGTAGTTCATTCTCATTTGAGCACATAGAAGTTCTATACTTTGAACTGTTCAGAAGAAAGACTCTGGAACTGCTCACAACCATTACTGGTGTACTCCTAATACCTCAACAACCCCTGTAAGGTTTTTTTTCCTCTCTTTCTCCCTTCCTCCCTTCCGTTTCTTTCTTTCCTTCATGACTGTGATACACAATGTTTAGATTTCTTGTGCGAAATTGGTACATGTACATAATGTGTCTGAAGTCCATTCTTCATCCCCCTCTTCCCTCCATCTCTAGATCCCCTTCCTTTTCTTTTTTGCATATGAATGCAATATACACAATGTTTGCATTCCTTGTATGGAGTTGGTGCATGCACACAATACATCTTAATTCTTTTTACATCCTTTCCCACTTGCCCATTCCATCTCCTGCTCCCCTTCCCATTTCAGAAGGATCTATCTCCCTTAGCACAATCTCGTTTCACTGTTTCCACCGCTATCATCTTGGTTTGAATCACTACTCTCTTTCAGCTAGATGACTATTGCCATAGTTTTCCAACAGACCCTTCTGTTTCTGACCTTGTCTATAACCTCTCCTCTCTAATCATCCATTTTTTTTTCAACACAGCAACCAGAGATTCAGATTACAGTACTCTTCTGTGCCTAAGAGCTTTCTACCCAACTCAAAGCAAAAGCCAGTGTCATTACAATGGCCTTTGAGATCTCAGCTCCTTAGATTAAATGTCTGATACCTCTTATTCTTCTCCTTGGACACTTCATTCATAGAGGCCTTTCTACTGTTTCCAAGTGTCAAGCAAATTCCTTCCTCTAGGGCTTCACCCTCAGAGTCCCTTTTCTAGTCTGTTCTTTCCCTACATATCTTCATGTCTTGCTTCCACTCTTGTTTTTGCTCAAGCGTTACCTTCTCATTCATAATTTCCATGAATACTCTAAAATTTCAGATTACTTCCATTACACCCTGGAACTTTTTATTGTCTTCTTCATGCCCAGTTTTTCATCATAGCATAGATCATCACTACATTTTGCATTTTACATACTTAATATTCATTACCTTGTATCTCATCCCACAACAAGGCAAATACCATGAAGGCTGAACCTAGAGAGCACACACTACCAAGAAGTACTGAGTCAGTTGAATGAAGGAAGAAATAAGAGGTTAATCAAAGCTTTCTTGTGTGTTAGAGCTCTTCTCCTTATAGCTGCTACACCTTAGCATTTATTTCCTAATCTTTGTCTGAATTAAGAATGAGAGATAATAACCTAAAGAAACTCAGAATGAGCTAAATGTGGTGATGTACACTTGTAATTCCAGCTACTTGAGAGGCTAAGGCAGGAGCAACATAAGTTTGAGGCCAGCCTGGACAACTAAGTGAGACCTTGACTCAAAATATATAAATACAAGGTTGGGGATGTAGCTTAGTGCTCTGTGGCTTTAATCTCTTTTACCACAACAAGGAAGAAAAAAGGAAAGAAAGGAAGAACAAAAGAAAGAAAGAAAGAAAGAGATGGAGGGGAGCGAGATGGAGGGAGGAGAGAAAGAAAAATCCAAAAGAGGGGTGGGAATCAAAGAGCAATGAAAATTTGAAGGAGGAGAGCAGGAAGCAGAATGAGTGGATACAGGGAGATTAAGAAGCCACTGTAATGGGAGAGAAGTGAAGAGAGAAAGGAGAATGAGAGAAAAAAATTAACTTGGGATACGCTTTTTGAATGATGGCTTCATGTCTTCTACAAAGATTACCAGATACACGTTAGGGACTTCAGCACCCATTCAGATCTTTCTCTTAATATGGAAACGCACATGGCAGTTCAAATTAAGATGACTTGTGAAGAAAGAAGCAAAAAAAGTATACTTATAAAGCCCTTCCACTTTCTAGCTAATCTACAGCATTTTTCACTGGAAAAAGTATCTTTTTGGGTTTGAAAATCAACAATGGGGTCAAAAAGGTCAAAAGTGTGGCAGAGCTTAGGTGCAAAGTCATTCTGGTAAGGTTATAGGATGTCTTATCTTTTGCTCACCCAAGATTTGCCCTCTCATTAGGGATTAGAGTACAGGTGTGTATGAAAGAGATGGACAACAGTACCATGAGCAGAAGATTCAACCTAAGTGAAATTACTCCAGGTCCCTCACTTTACTACAGATAGGTGTTATGCTTTCTACTGGCCAGGAAGGCTATGAAAGTTAAAAAACTGAAAGTACTGTGTATCTTCTTGTTAAGTAAGTTTTCTGACACATAGCAACCAGTGATTAATTACTGTGTTAGAAGATAACGTTCCTATAGAGATTTGCTGCAAATACAGATGCTGCCCACGCCTGATTAGACATTGGTTAAGGAATGCTGAAGCACACTGCAGCAGTCTATTATTTCTTGCTGTTTTGGTATTGCTGTTATATTTATTTTATATAGCTTCAGATTTGGTACAATTGATGGGGCCCATTTCACAAAACCTGTCCCTACCAAAAACAAGGAAGGAAAAAAATTAGGCTATAAAGAGTGTTTGTATTAAAACAAGAGAAAATGAGAAAGGGACTATGAATGGTAGGGCTACATTATTACTTTTTGCAATGCTTTCTGCTTAAAAAAAAAAACCAAACAAAAAACGAACTATAATGGAGATGCTCTCTTTTTTTTTTCAATAGCCCTGTAAGAAAACTGACTATGTCAGCTGGTTAAGACTTTCAAGGTATTAAAGGTAGACTAACCTGTCAGTATCCAAGGCCTTCAAAACATCACAGTAAGCTTTGATTTTATAACAATATTAATTTATATACATAACAATCATTTTCTCTGATTCAAGAATTGAAAAAACAGTTCTAGCCTCTGGAGGCTTACCATCTAGATAGAGCTTACCATCTAGTAAGAAGAAGTCTTCAGAACCAGGATTGGAAGGCAAAATCTTCCAAACTACATTTATCTAGCTGCTTCCTTTCATAATTCATTAAGAAAAGTAATAGTACAAGTCTCTCCCAAGTGGTCACATTCAGCTTTTACCTGCTTCCTTAGACATAATCCACAAATCCACTATGAAAGGCATAACTGGGTTGCCACTCAATCTTGTCCTGAAGAAATGGTTTATTGGAATGTGACTCACTAATGCCCGTGTCAATACTGCCCAGTCAGCATTTCATGATTCAGACGCAGCTTTCCCAGTATGTTTGAGCCCTGTACTGTCTGCCAAGAACTATGTTAATTTACTTATTTCAGCTAAATAAAAAAATCATTTAAAAAATGATGATTGAATTTAGGAATTATGCTCCTCAGAGAATTAGTAATGGTTCTCTATATCCCTCAGGCCTTCATATTCTTAACTTCCTCTTGTCAATGTTATTATGAATAGACTAATTCAATAATGAGATCATTTCCCATAAGAGAAGCCAAATAAATGCAGCATTCAGTCACACCTGGTTTCCTTAATCTGAGCAAGGAAGACTTTCCACCAAATTTAGCTTAAAACACAGAATTTCATAAAAACTAAACACTCACACACACACACACACACACACACGCACACGTAGAAGAAAAAATTCACAGAAGTAGAAGGATAGAGAAGCAGAGTAACAAGGTAGCAGCACAACAAATGGAATAGTAGGGCCGGGGATTTAGCTCAGTGGTTCTGCTACCTGTCTCACAAGCACAAGGTCCTGAGTTTAATCCCTGGTACCAAAAATAAAAACAAAAACAAATGGAATAGTAGACTGGGGAAGAAAAACATTCAAAACAAACATTTAAAACAAACAAAAATCCATTTTCAAAACAAAGAATCTTACATGTACATCTTTATAGTGTGAAAGTAACAATACTTTATCATAGCATGAAATACCTCAAGAATTTTTGCATTTTCCTGAACATTTCAACAATCAAAAAATCAAATGAAAAGACAGAGTAATAAATTTGCAGAAGTACTCTGGACTATCACAGACAACTGACTCCCCGGCCACAAAAGCTTCTGGAAAATGAAAAAGTTTATGGAATAATCCACCTATGTATAAATAGCAGAAGAGCATGAGGAGTACCATAATTACCATCCACCCTCTTCAAAGCTATTTAAACTTTCATTAAAGCATGAAAGGGCTGATTATTTGAAATATAAACAGTGTTAAAGACCAAATGAAGAGAAAACAAAATTAACTTTCAAATTTGAAAAACTGTCTTATAAGAAAAACATTAAAAATTGAGATCAGGGCCGGGGTTTAGCTCAGTGGTTTCGGTGCCTGCCTTGCAAGTGCAAGGACCTAAATTTGGTCCCCAGTACCCCCCCCAAAAAAAAAGATCAGCAAACCTTGAGAAGGAAGGGAACAGTGATGAAGAACCATTTTTCTCCTAGTGGAAACAAGAAGAGATTGGTTTCAATGGGAACAAGACAGAAGAGGTGACAAAATGACATCAAGAAAGAAAACAAAGGAAAATATTACAAATGGTTAAAAAATAAATGATGACTCATTAATAAATGATGACCATGGACTATTTGTTCAGGCATTAAAAGGAATATTTTCAAGCTGTATTAATGAACATTATAGACATGAGAAAATGCAATTAAAATTATGCTAACACAGTTTCAATTTTATTAAGAGAATTATGCACAAGTATATGTAAAAAGATATATATATATTAAAAAGATATATATAGGTATATATAACAGATGTGTACAAAAAGCCAGGATAAGGTACATTAAAAATCATAGTCTCTAAATTAAAGGCTTATGAGCAATGTTTAGTTTCAACTTTGTATATTATCTTAGTATTTTATGTAGTAAGACTGTATTACTTTTATACTCATAAAACAAGTCACAAAAGCTTGGTAGTAAGAACTCAGCAGGAGTAACTACTTCCTTAAGGAATGCTAAACATTGAACAGAATTTTGTAGAATTAAATTTTCTATCAGCTAAGAATATCTATCTCTTATTCTTTTTTTAAAACTAGGCTTTTTAAGTACCAAGAATCTGTTTTTAAAAATGGCTTTATAGGTAGTGAGTCCTGGCTTTGGTAGAAGAAACTGAGGTCAACCTTTCCTCTTACCTTGCGGAGTCCAGGTCTGCTTCTCGAGACATGGTGATGTTGGTCAAGTTCTGCTGAAGGACAAAAATGTTTCTACACATTTTCTTAATGCCAGACTCACTGATGCGCCTGAAGTACTGGGCACCATTGATGAGGATGCAGGAGATGAGATGCCCCAGCCCTGAATGGTTAGGACAGTGTAAAGGGGAAGAAAGAAGAGGTAGATTAGTGGCATCTGACAGAAACCTGCACAACAGGATGGCTCTTTTTTCATCCTCCACTAATTTAAATGCCACAGAACACATGTCTGATGGCTGTACCAGTTCATCTCACAATAATTTCAGAATATTTCTGCATGGACCTAATGGTTAGAAATGGGAAGACTTTGCGTTGTGAACAACATCCACTACATCCCTAGTTCTAGCATTGTCACATTCACCTGAAGCTACCATACCAAGGGCTTAGGGACTATTCCAGGTTATTATAAACTACTGACATGCATAGCAATTCCTGCCTTTATGCACAGATATTTGGAAAGCAGCAAAGTATGCATGTAGAAACATCTGTTTGGCCTGTTATGTATTACACAGTATAAACATCTGTATGGCTTCTCCTTCCTCCCACAAAACAGAAAGGGGGATCCTTTAGGCTTAAAAGCTGATTAAGAACCTAAAAAGTACAAATAAATCAATACAAATGGGGGCAGTAGCAGTAATGCTAACCAATCACAACACTTATAAGTAAAAATCAACCAATAAAAAAATGTTACTGGCAATAATGCTTTGGCAATGGTAATAAAAGATAATGTACTAAAAAGCAAAGTGTAAAGGAAAAGCAGATCATGAGCTTTTCAGTTGTCCTGAGACATCTCTGGACATTTCTGTGGCTGTATTTGAAGGACTGCTGTAGTCTATAAAAATTGGCAGAGGGGAACATAGGACATCAGCAAATTAATAGGTTTGCTTCATGATGTCCCATGTAGCTAAAATGAGGTGTGTTGGTTCAAAAGTGAGAACATATTATTTTTTAAAGTTAGAATTAATGCTATATGCTTAGAAATAAGTAAATGTTCTTTAATTTTTTCTTATTCTGGCAAAGTTGGCCTCTAGCAGGACATTTTATTCATAACTCTAAAGCTAGTATGACAGGTTACAAGCAGTCTACTATTTTTTTGCTATTTTCCTCTTCTGGAGTCATAGTCTTCATGGTTCAGATTGGAGTGCAGGGCACATCTTCAGCTTCTTTGGTTTCTTCTGGTTACAAAATGTATTTTTCCTTGGTTGGAATGAAAGCAAAAAAGAGAGAGGAAGATGCATTCCCTTGCTTCAGCTGCACTCACCCAACACTGTTTCAATACCACAAACTTATCTGTGGTACCATTTGAAATGAAGAAAGAGGCTTTTACTTTAAGATAAAGAAGCACAACTATGAATTCTATATTTAAAGCTAGAGTACTTGTATTTATAAAAATTATCTTTCTGGGTCGAGTTCTCTTGCACCAATGCTATAATTTCGGGTATATTTTTGCTCTGCGCTGATACAACGTGGTCTGCCTAGTGCAGGCAATGAGGGGTTTGTACTGTTTGTAGAGAATAAGAAATCACAATTTATAAAAAATAAATTTTATCATAGGAATAATATGGATGTTGATATGTAGGGCTTGGAAAAGCCACAGTCCAAGAGGGAGCTCTGTGTAGCTAAGGAAAAGTGGCTTTTCATAGGAGCACTTCAGCTTCAAGCTGCAGAGAATTAAAGGTGCCACCAAATTATAATGCCATGAGCTAGCGCTAACTCTTTAATCACTTAACTTTTTTTTTCAGCTTTAATTGAGCTTATTGGTACATTTTAGGGATACAGTACAGTTACATTCATTGTTGGGATCTTGTACCTCTACATGGCAAGTCTTGATTCTCATTTTTTCCCCTTACCTCTGCTTTGACTAATATCTCCTTCAGAATACATCCCCATTTTTATGACTTCGTCTTTATAACTGAATGGGAAAATAGGATTTTTTAGAGGGTCCAAAATTGATGTAACACAACTTTTTCTTAAAGTAAGCTTTGGCCATGCACTGACATCATCCCATCTTCCATTTGCCATAAGCTTTGAATAAAAAATAAAATAAATAAAACTGGCTGAATTCTGTGTGAGAACAGATACTTTTGGTAATCAGATCTATGTTTAACCTAATCAAACCAAGTACAAAGGGGATATACTTGAAAATCTTGACAAATGTTTGCTGTACTTCAAATAATCCCCCCCCCACAAGGCTCATGTGGTGGTTCTCAACTGAGCACTGTTGGCAGGTGTTGGAAACTTAGGTGGCAGGGTCTAGTGGGAGGTCTTCAGGCCATTGGGGGTCCACCCTCCAGGGACAATGTGAGATCCCAGACTCTTTCTCTTTCCTTTTGCTTCCTGGCCATGAGGTGAACAGTTGGCTCTGCCACTTGCTCCCTGCCATTACCTTCCCTGCCCCGAGAAACCTAAAAGCATTGGGTTTGCTTGATCATGGATTAGAACCTTTAAAACTGTCAGCCAAAATAAACTCTTTCTCTTTGTAAGTTAATTATCTCACATATTTTATTATAGTGTCTGGATCCTACGAATAAAATTCAGCATGAAAAATTATTTTCCCAGCACCACATTTAAAAAAACTTTGAAGGCAGATGTCTTTAGATAGTACTGCCTCTTCACACCTTCCTTGCCTTCCTGTTCCCTGAAACACTTATGGAGATGTCCTTCCTAAAAACCGTTGCTATCCATAGGCTTCTGTGCTTTTCAGATAAAATACATTCTGTCAAATAAAACTTCTTCCATTGATAATTTTATCTAATGAAATATTTTCCAGGGTTTTCTTTTTATTATATGTGTGTTTTCCTTCTTTTTGATGAGCATCTCGAGTTAATTTTTGGTCCATTTTGCATATTTATTCAAATCTTAGAAGTGGCCTGTCAAGGTAGGCAGCCAGACAGCCATCTGCATTACCTTGCATTAAATCTCCCTATCAACTAGGAGCAGATGGCAGCCATGTCATTCACCTAGTCATACACAGCTAGGATAGGTATTGCAGCTCTAATTCAAATAAAGTAGTAAACAACTTTTTTCCTATGAGTTATGAACTTTAATAAAATACAAAATTAGGAAAACCTTCACTGTCCCTTCCCCTCAAACTCCCAGAGATAGAGACAGGGTCTGACCTTCAAAGATATACTGGAACTTGTGCTGCTGAAGGCTTGCACTCATAGCCTCTTCAATGGCACTGATATCTTTGTTGAGCTTGACCACCAGAGGGTCATAATCCATGCTTTCCACATTGGCAACAATGGCATAGTTCCCCTCTTTTGCTAGTGGGATGAGATAGTGGAAACAGTGAACTCTGAAAAAGAGATAGTTAATAATAAATCTCTCCAGTGAAGATAATGATCTTCTGTGACAGAGCACCAAAATATTTCAAGCATCGGTGGCTTCACAGATTTTCACGAACTCTTCTAACCTTTTTCAATCTGAAAGCCATCTTAGTTTTTCTACAGAACTGAGTGATCTGGAGCAAGCGTGTTACATGATCTTTGCTTGTTTAGCCAATACAGTACTGGTAAGGAATGGATGAGTTCTAAAGGTCTTTCTAATGCCAGGATTATATGCACAATACAAAAAGCACTATATCTTTCAACAGATGCTGACAATGTACAGCACAATTCACAGATCCAAAAAATACAGGCTTTTGAGGGAGATTAGTGGTTTTGATTCCCAGTTCCAACATTTAATAGCCGTGTGTAGGCAAGCTACTTTATCTTTCTGTGCTTCAGTTTCCTTATCTGTGAAATGGGGACAGTAATATCTTCTACCTCATGAAGTACTGTGAGGAACCACTATATATAAAGTGTATAACACATTGACTGCCATAAGGAAAATGCCCAGTAAAGGTGTTGGCTGCCATTAGTATTGTTTGTATTCCTGCTTAATTACTACTTAAATCACTTACTGAACATCTATGACTTTGTTAGAAAGTGTGCTAGGCTCTGAGGATATAAGATAGTTTGTGCCCTTAAAGACTCTATAACCTAAGGGGGCAGCCAGAGGGGGGAAAAATAACCAAAGGAGACAGCATCTTACCCAAAGTCCATCTACACAGGGTGCCATGGAAATTGGTCATGGCATGTTAGGAGGAAATATTGAGTCTCAGAATATATTTGAGTGAGCTTAGGGAAGAAGGGCATCTGTGTGTTGAAAAGGTCTTAGTTATAAATATTTCTTAAGTTCTTTTGGTTGAAATTGGTAACTGCCGAAGAAGTCTAATGGAAGTAAGAATTGGCTACACCTCCACAGACCACTTAAATTGTCCACGAAAGCCAAACTGCCATAAAAATTCAACCACACATACGTCTATTCTGAAAAACAAAACAAAACAAAACAAAACCTCAAAGCAGAAACTGCAAAGAAACACCACGCAATGTGAGGCACAATTTAGTCTGTTTCGGTAAGCTCAGTGAAGTCTTAACTCTTCTCTGTTTTAGGTACTCTGTCTTGAATGGAGGGTTCACTGCAGGTAGACATGAGCTTAATTCAGAGATAGGGTTATATGACCCAGAGACCTGACATCAGATAAAAAGAAATGTTCCTAAATAGATGACTGGAAGGACCTTGTGCATTTCAGTATCTCTAATGATACAACAGGCTTGTATACCATCTTTCTCTTTTGAGCCAGGATCATTGAGAAATAATTTACAATAAAATTCTGCCCCCTCCTGTCAATGTATACAACTACTAGTTTTGTCAAATGCATACAGTTGTAAAACCACCAGTAGAGTCAAATTATAGAAAACGGCCACCATCCCAAATTCCCTTGTGTCCCTTTGCATTAATCCCTACTTGATGCTTTTGACAACCACTGGCCTATTTTTATCCCTATAGTTTTGTCTTTTCAGATAGCCATATAAATGAAATCATTTAGTATGCAGCCTTTTGTGTGTCTTCGTTCACTTTGCATAAAACATCTGAGATTATTCTAGTTAATTTTCATTCTTTTTCCTTGCTGAGTAACTTTCCACTGAATGGTAGAAGGTTTATCCATTTATCCAGTCATCAGTTAATACTGAGATTATTTCAAGTTTTGAACAATTATGAACAAAGCTACTCATGCATAGGTTTTTGTGTAAATCTAAATTTTCATTTCTCTGGTAAATACTCAGATGCGGGATTGCCAGATCATATAGTAAATGTATATTTAACTTCTTGAGAAGTTGGCGAACTACTATTCAAGGGATCTGTGCCATATTGATTTTCTACCAGTAATGTATAAGAGCTCCATCCAATTGCTCTGCGTTCTCACCAGCACACAATGTATCAATTTTTAAAAAGTTATAGTTATTTTAATAGATGCATATCATTGTTGTTTTATTTTTTTTCCCTCATTGAGTTTATAGGTACATTTTAGGTATACAATACAGTTACATTCATCATTGGGATCTTGTACCTTTACATGACAGGTCTTGGTTCTCATTTTTTCCCCTTGTCCCTGCCCTCCCTTCACCCCCTCCTCCCTTCCCTATTTACAAAAACTTAATTTCCATTTTTACATTTTCTCATATTTTTTCCCTTATTTCCTTTCCCCTACCCTTCCCACTTCCCCTACACTTTTAGTCCTTTTCTTCCTATTTCACAATGTCAATTTCATTGTTTTTTTTAATTTGCATTTTCCTTATGACCAAGATGTTGAGTACTTTTCATTTTCCACCAACATATCTTCGGTGAAGTATTTGTTCATTTTACTTGCCCAATGTTTTAAAAATTGCATTCTTTAATTTCTTATTAAGTTTTGAGAGTTATTTATTTTTTATTGTATTCTTTTTAAAATTAAGTTTTTGGTACATTTTAGGTGTACAATATGATGACATTCATCACTGGAAATTTGTACTTTTACATGATATATCTTGGTTCTTATTTTTTCCCCATTCCCCTGCCCTCCCTTCAACCCTTCTATCCCTTCCTATTTTCAAAGACTTTGTTTCCATTTTTTTCCTTTTGTTTTCTTTCTTTTCCCCTATGCCTCCCACTTCCTCCTCCCCATTAGACCTTTTCTTCCTACTTCACATTATTATACATTTTGATCCTTATCTACACCTTCAGTTTCTCACACCAGAGAAACTATTCAGTTTTACATGTCTGTCCTATTTATTTCACTTAAGAGTATGGCCTCAACGTGCATCCATTTAGCTAAAAATGACTCTAGTTTCTCATATCTACTGGTTAAAGGTCCTTATCAAACATTCTCCAAATATTTTTACTCAGTCTTTGCCTTTTCTTCTCATCTTTAAAGTGATTTTTAATTTTGATGAAATTCAACATCATTTTTTTCTTTTTTTGGATGGTGTTATATTTAAGAAATCTTTGCCAAAACAATGCCATACATTTTTTTCTCCTACATTTTCTTCTAGAAGTTTTAGGCTTTACATTTAGTTATAAGTTTTACTATACTCTGTGTGTGTGTGTGTGCATGTGTGTGTGTGGTGATGATGCTGGGAATCAAGACCAGAGCTTTGCACATGCTAGGTATATACTCATCACTGAGCTATACCTTCTAACCTCTATGGTCCATTTTGAAATAGGATTTTATATAAGGTGTGTGATATTCTTATAACCTGTTCATGCAAGGGAATCTATCTTAGCTACTATTCCTTTTCAATGATAGGTGCTCATCTTAACAGGACTATTTTCACCAGTGAAAACTCATTCTAACATTCATATGCTGGTTGTAGTTGCCTCTTGAATATGATCTTTCTGATATAATGAAAGCTGAGCTGAGCAGCCCTGGAATGACATTTATAAAGTAGCATTTAGTGGACATCAAATCATCTATGCTAAAGTATTTAAAAAATAAATTATGGACAATATAACACCAGACAACAGAAAGACCATGTAAAAAGGCCTGAGACAGTAATGGGGGATGGTACTGAAGAATGGCCAGTGGTTCTTTTCTGCTACATTCAAATCACATGACAGAAGCATGAAGTGAACTTGAGGAGCTGGCCAGAGGTCAGGTAATCGCAGGCTCTGGAGTTCATCTAAGGCATCTGCACTTTATTTTTGGATCCATAGGGAGCCCTAGGAGAATTTTTAGAGGTGAAATGATGTAATTAGATATGAGCTTTGCAAGATTAGTGTGGCACTCCGCACCAGATATGGTGGCACATGCCTGTAAATCCAGCTACCAAAGAGGTGGAGGCAGGAGGATCACAGGTTTGAGTGTAGTATGGGCAACTCAGTGAGGTCTTTTCAGGAGAAAAAAAAAAGTAGGGATGTAGCTTCAAATGGAATCAACTGGAGGTAGAAAAATCTTATGAATTGGAGGTGTGAGCTTATGAGATCATATAGCTGGTGGTGGAGAGAACAGACAGCCACTGCTTAAGGTATTATCTTCTTTCCAAATTATTAGCAATTAAAAATAAATTAAAATATTATCCGTGAATGTCAATTTCAAGGAAAGTTTTTTTTTTCCTTTAAATTCTGGCATGTTGTGGCTGACCTTAACATGACTTTGGCATTAAGGTTTTCTGCAAACACTGCTGATTGCACAGTGGGATGGTTGATTTTCAGAAAGTGCACACTTAGGATCCCAACAGTGACAGACAGTTGCTGTTGAACCCACTTAGAGCCCTCCTGATGGTGAAGAAAATCAGGTGATAAAGGTGACATTCTTGGTTGGCGTCTTGGACTCAAATGGCAATTTAATTTTCTTCTTCTAAAGTTCAAACGGGGGGTAAAAACGTCAACAATTTTTTAATGGTCTCACCATATCTTTCATTTTGGGAGTGTCATTTGCCTTATGTCTCAAACTGTGGAAAAGGCTGCTTTGTGGCTAAAAGTGACACAGGTAAAATGTCAACTGCTCTTTGGATAGGTTCTTCAACACTGAACCTGCTGGATTTGAGAACATTTTTGGTTCGAACTTTAGCAATGTTAAAGAAAAGGATGTGCTATGGATATAAGGATATTTTCAAGAATAAGATAAATTGATATTTAAACTTGTTCTGGAGTTCTAGCTGGAATATCTTCTTTTATATGGATTTTTTCCCTGTTCTATCTGTGCTCTTTCAGTATAGTGTCTTCTTGCTAAAAGTGCCAGCCAGACACAGTACCTAACCAGCCACTTCTTTATCACACCAGTTCCTGGACAACAGAGCCTCAGTTCTCACAACTTTTCAAAGCAGGAGAGGAATAAAACCAGTAATAGTTGATTATCACAACAGGGCCACACAGTCTCTCTACCTCTTAGGTACAGTATGTGTAGTGGATTTGAAAGTGGACTATGTGGGGAAGCCGAATCATAAAACAATTCATTTTCTTTAAAGAGCAATAGATTTTGTTTGGGGAAACAGCACTTATTTTGTCTGGGTTTCAAATCAGGTAATATTTAAGAATCTAGCATGCTTTAAGTGAGCACATGATATGCAACAGAACTGGTCTGGGTTGGGGGACATCGTCAACAAAGAACAAGGCACAGCTGGAGGAGCTGATGATCTCCTCCCCACTCTTGCACTCTGGGTCCCCACTGTAGTTCCCTCTATTCTCTGTCTTATTTGTTTTATATTATCATGGTACAATGCCCCGTAAAAAACTGTTAATGTGATGACAGAATAAAGTATGTCAACATTTATCATCTGAGCTATAAATGAAACAGACAAAAATGGGGCATTTCCATAAGAAAGTAATCTGAATGCTGAAACCATGTTATAAGAGGAAATGTGGAAATTTAGAAGAAAATGGACATAGTTAGTGTTCTCAAGTTCAAGGTGAAAAAATTCTGCATCCAGGACTCTAAAATTCAGTCTTTTTCATTATTCAGTCTGCAATCACTTCTGTTTTTAACCTACTGCTGAAAGAGATATAGCAAAGGGTGTTAACAATATTGTATGGTTTTTTTATAAAGTTAAGAAATAATAACTAAAACATGTTCAGCATTATAAGAATAGTATTGCCAAGATGTACAAAAATAAAAAGGGCAGGATGGAGGTTAAGGATTTAAAAGACTTTACTCAGACGTGTTGAAAATATCCCACTTGGAATTAACTATGTTACAAGTAGGTAATTCTGAATGTTGAACACGTCTTGCCACCACACAATCAATAGCATACATTCCAGGAGTTGTGAGAGTAATTAATTTTGTGTTCCCTTGTTTTTGTTTGCAACCTGGGTAACAGGCATCAGACTATTACTAGGTGTTTTTTCCCACCTTTTTCTGTTACATTTATCTATTCATAGAAAACACTCTATGTCACTATCTGCTTGAAAACAAATAGAAAACAAATTAAAATTTATTGTAAAACAAATCAGAAAATACAGCTAGATCCTTGATTTCAGCAGAGGTTAATGCAAGAAATAACATTCAGAAATATTGTGAAGTAAAATAGATTCTAAGAGCAATGCTATTCATAAGCAATGAAAAAGTAACTCATTGGGCAAGATAACAAAGAATGAAAAAAAAACAGTGGCACACATCAGTGACATCAACACTCCTGAAAGGCATCTGACGGCTAAGTGGAGTCCTAAGCATATTCCAAAGGCTTAAGTGTGGGCCACAGTCCTGTCTACTTTCAAAACTTAAATCTAGTAAAGACTTCAAATGAAAAGAAAAATACTTGACACATCTTTAGTAATGTTCTAAAGTAATAGAAAAGAAAATTCATCACCACATCGTACACTTTCTGATCCTGATGTTTCTGTTTCTGAGGTTTCAAAAGTATATATCCAACTGTCTGATTGACATGCTGTCTAGACATTAAGCATCTTAACCCAAACATCTTGAAAACAGAATCTTTGATTTCCACCCCTCCTATCACTTCTCCTTTTCAGTTTTTCTGATCCAGTTAACGGCCCTAGCATTTACACAATTTTGCTCAGGTCCCTAAACTGGTGGTTTTCCTGGAGTGCTTTCCTTCCCTCACTGCCATCAGCCCCTTCACCTGGCCCATTTTTCCAACATATTTTATCAGGTGTCTTTAGTGTATGTCCCAAATTCACACCTTCACCGTGTTGTCTTGGTGCTGATAGCTCATCTCAACTGGTCACCCTACTTCCATTCATATTTCTCCCTGCATTCATATTTCCTCCTTTTCCATATACACCCAGAGTGATCTTTATAAGGTGTTAATTAATGTCTCTCTCCTGCTTCTTAATGTACTTTGATTAAAACCTTAAGTATTCATTTGGCCTGTAATACTACAGTTTGTCAGGCTCCATGACCTCACATGGCCTGGCTTCAGTCTGTCTTCTGGATCTTATTCTTTTATTCCTCCCACCTGCCTTTTTCACCAGGCTATAGACCCATCTGGCTTTTCACTGCCAAACTTGAGTAGATCTCAAGACTTTTGTGAGTGTTGAACCTTCTGTCTGAAACTGTTTTCCCCCATATTTGTACATATGGCTCTTTTTGTCACTTTGTTATGTTTCCTCTGACTACTCCTTAAAAACAAACTCACCCTCTTTCCTAACCAATTGCATACACTGTGCACTGTCCAATATACACTGAACACATGTGGTTACTGAGTACCTGAAATCTCACTTGTCCAAACTGTGATGTGCTATAAATATAAAAGGTTCAGAATCCAAAGGTTTAGTACAAAGAAACACAAAATATTTCCTTAATCATTTTTGTTAATTACATGTTGAAACAATAACACATCAGATATACATTAAGTAAAAATATTATAATTGAATTACTTGTTTCTGTTTTTTTCAAGTGTTGCTGTAAATTGAGCATCCCTTGTCCAAAATGCTTAGGAGCAGAAGTTTTCTGAATTTAGGAAAAGTCACACAGACTTTATTGGTTGAAGACCCCTTATCTAAATATCCAAAATACTCCCAAATCCAAGGAGTATCTCAAGATTTGGGCTTTTTGGATTAGCCATGTTCAACCTGTATGATACTACTTTAGTTGTACTTCTCTGAAATTATCTTTTTTCTCCAGTCATTGACCCCACCAGTATAATGTTGTCAGTAGAATGCTGCTCATGTGAGCAGTGGCCTTGAATGTTTGTTGGTGTACCCCAATTTTTAGAACTCTGTCTGATGCAGAGAAGGCACTCAATAAATATTTGTTGAATAAATGAATGAACAACTGGAAGTTTCTAGTTTTTCCTTTTTCCTTTCCATCTTTTTAAGAATAAAGAACAATAAAGCTAAAAAGAATAGTCTACTACACTGTAGCAGAAGGAACACAAGCTAAGAATATGGCATTTTCAGAAAAGTATTTTTTTTTTTGCTGTTATGCTTTGAAGTTATTACCTAGCTAAATCTATATTCTTGAATTATTATTCTGTTCATTTGGGTTTTAAGTTCCTTGAAGGACAGGACCATGGTTCTCGTATCTATATATTTTTTCTTCATTTTTATTTTAGTAAAAGTAACAGTGACAATAAAGTCATCATAACTGCAAAGCTACCATATTTTGAACACTTATTATGTGGCATATGTTTTGCTAATTATTTATTTCATTTATGAAATTTAAGCTAGGAATTTCTATTTCCATGTAAAAATTTTTTATTATTATTAGGTCATGTTTGTAGGATACATTCATTGTGGGGAGTTGGTATATAATAACCATTTGCATTTTTATGAAAAGGAAACTGAGGGCTTGCAGGTTGCTTGGATGACCTTAGATCACCTAGGAAGTCAGTAGAGATACTCAAATCCACGTTGTTCTGGTTTCAAAGACAATGTCAACTCTGAGTTATCACAGTCACAAAAAAGCAAGAGCTCAAATGGGTTAGTGACTGAATAATGCTAAACATGTTTTTTTAAAAAGGACAACATCACCGATAAACACAATTAAGTCCCAGAAGTAAACAAGTGATGGATAACCCATAGTGTACTGGCATCACAAAGTCCTGTGTTTGGCTGAGTCATACCTCACTTCCAGATGCAAGACTAGCAAGCAGCGGTCGGCCATGTCCTGGAAGGATTTGGCAAGTTCACTCAGAGTCTGCATGATCTGCTCAGAGACAGGGGGCAGGTCCATGGTCACATGGCTCTCTTGAGCAGGAGAAAGCACTAGAAAAAGGGGCAGGGACAAAACATCATTTAATTCAGTGTCTATTGACTTTTTTGGAATAGATATTATTTTGTTGACATCTTGTTGTTTTTACCAATTTGGCCAGTGCTAGTGTGAGCAGCATTAGAGGTCTAAAACATGCTTGATGCAATCTGTACTTGATTAAAGATGGGAAGTCAGCTGATTGTCTAGAATCAATTAGAGAATGACTGAAACATGACCTCGAGTTGGAAGTAGTCTGTACAGCTAGCTGGGTGACTTGAATGTATGTTCTGTGCTAGTCTGTTTTTGTATTCCTTCAAGTGGCTGTTTAGCTTCTTGTTGCCCTCAAACAAAAGTTTGTGAAAGAAAACTAACACCTTTTGAGGTAGCTTCTTCCATCTCTGAAATATCTGATTCTCTCACAACAAAGCCAGAATCTGTCTTCATGAACTTCCTATGATTGGCTTTGATTCTACCTAACCGTAGTCATTGTATTGTGTGTCACTACTTCACATATTGAAGATACTTCTATTAGTTTCCTTGAAGTCTTTCCTTTCTGTACTAAATGCTCTCAGTTCTTCAATTATTCTTCAAATAACTGGAATAAATAATTTTATAATTCTTAAATTGTATCAACCAAAATGTTCCAATTGTTCTGTATCTCCTTTGAAATGTGGGACTCAGAACAATGCAGGGTAAATACTACAGAGGGACCTCACCAGCCTAAACAGAACTTTTTCTAGATACCTTGCTGCTTGCACAGAGGCATAAAATCTGGTGGTGGAAATGGTGGTGTACTGTATTCCATTTTAGCTCATATTTATAGCTTACAGCCAACTAAATCTTCTAAGTAGGTCCTTTTGGAAAACTGGATAGAGTTGCCTTCTATATCTTTCTAAAATAATTTATGAAAATATTTAACAAACATTTAAAAGTATTTTTCCAGAAAATATTGAGTAGCAAAAAAAGTGAGCTATATTTATATCTAGAATTCTGTTCAATTTTCAGCTCTCCACAATTTTACAAATATCAACAATAATTTTGACAACATTATTTAAAATTTCTCTTAACTCATCATATTAGACTGATATGCATATACATGTTTATAGCAGCATAATTCATCATAGCTAAATGATAAAAGTGGTCTATATGTCCATCAACAGATGAATGGATAAAGAAACTGTGATATTTACACTCAATGGAGTACTTCTCTACCATAAAGAAGGATATACTTGAGTCATTTGTAGGAAAAGGGATATACCTTTAATCCACAATGTTATGTGAAATAAAGTAGACACACAGCTTAAAATAATGATTTTTCTTGGATGAGAAATCCAAAGTATAAATAAATCAAAATAAAATAAAAGACAGATAACGGGAAATCGGAAGATGGCAAATGGGACGGAGACCAAGAGATGGAGCAAGGAGAGAGGGGAAGGGAATGTAAAAAGAAATAAAACATTTCTTCTACACATGCCAACTCCCCACAATGCAGGTATTCACAATATATTGCAAACATGCTCTAACAATTCTTTTTAAGTTAAAAAATTTCTCTTTATACTTCATGTGCTAAGTACATGAGTTCTGTGTTGCTGCCTTACATTATGTGGCCAAGAGCTAGTTACTTAAATTCTCTCTTAGTCTCTGTTGTAAAATGAGGATAATAGTACTTATATCATGAAGTTGAATAGATTAATATAAGTAAAACACAACAATAGTACATGAAACTTACTCAATATTACAATAAACCAGAAGCAAATAGTTTTATTATTTAGCCTGTTATTTATTCAAATCAAGTATTAAGATTAATTACAGCCACACAGTACTTACAAAATATACTTAAGTCTGGAAGTTCAATTTCCATTTATCAGTATGTTTTTGCCTTTCTGTGTAAATCTCCCCCACCCTTGAGGATGTAGAACTGTTTGGCTAAGTCAACATAGGTTACATGGGGTTTGGTAAGGCATCACTAACTTGGGAAGTGGGCACACCTTACAGGATGGGGAATCAACTTCTGGTTGTAGCAGTATCTACAGTTATGGTCTCTCAGTGCTGTATCTATTCCTAGACTTTGTCAAGGCCAGACAAGATCGCAGATAGATAATCCAGATGTGTAACTTATAAGCCTTATAATTTTCAGTGGGCCAGACGCTAATCAATTAAAATAAATATGATAAACATAAAAAAGCAAATGTTGCTCAAAAGAACTGATGAATAAGGAGGAAGGGATTGCAGTAATGTAGATTTAAAAATTACTACCAGTTTTGATATCATCCTAGCTGTTTACTAGGTCAATCTGCTGGAGGCTAATAAAACATTCCATCTCCTCTGTAATGTTAACATTATTCATGTTATTTGATTACAAGGCAAGAACCGTGCTTTCACAATGTTTCATGTGGAAGGCTAGGTGAAAGGGACTATAAATAACATCATTATAATACTTTAAAGAATTTAGGGTTTCTCAGTTTCTAGATTCCTCTGTCCTGTGACATTATGGCAAGAAGAGTTACCTATGTATATATCAATAAGAAGAGGTAGAAGTCAGGCCCAGAAATCTCACTCATGGTCTAAGGTCCAAAGCTACACTAATTGACCAAATTTTGTCAAGAACATTCTGGATGAAATGCAACCAAAAAGTAAAAAAATTACACTTTACAATTGCAGAAACACCTAATTTCATCATGTGGCAATCGGCATAGTCAAACTATGAAAAGAAAAAAAATCTAAGCAGCATAAGTAACTGGCAAGTTGAGATGCAAGGTAAGAGCAATTTTGAGTAGCGACACACTGTATATTGCATTTGAATGTAATCCATACTAAAAATGTAACATTGTATTAATGCAATGGAAAAATAATGCCCAGAGCTCTAACTGAAAAGCTGGCTTGTAAATTCCTGAGGGCTTATTGAAATTTACAGTTAAGAAAAACTATACTAAGAAAAAAAAAAAAATTGCTGAGCATGGCAAACAGAGAACACAAAACAATTAACCAGTTTTAAATGTCAAATGGAAATCCACAAAAAGGCAATGCTGACAGATCTATTGGGGAGATTACAGTCAAGAAATTAAGTTTCTGGATGCCCCTCCCACCACAATTGCACATACTCTTTTAGAGGCTATCTGATTCTATATTTATCTCAGAGACTGCTTCTCACACCAGAATGGACCACATGCATTGAGCTTTAAAAAATACTAGTTCTACATGAGGAAGCTGAACCTTGTTCTGTCAAGCAGACATTGCTTTTATTTTTTATTAAAAACATTTTTTTTTGTAAATTCAATTATTCCAATTCCTCGCTAGGAATTGGATTCTAGATTCTGCAAAGCATATTATTTGCATTCCTAGCCCTGCTTGTAGCTAGAGGTGGCCATGTGACACAGTCTGGCCAGTGACCTCCTAATTAGAGGGTTTGTGATCCTTGGGAAGATTTTGTTTTTACTGATAAAAGGAGACTTGGAGTTTCTCTTCTCTCTTCACATAAAATCCTTAGTATGTCAAATTCCCAGCATCTCTCAAGGAAAGCCAACCTACTAACTGTCATGGAGAAGCAATCAGTCGAGGATATTAGGATGTCTCAAGTGGTTCTATATCCCAGTATTAACCAGACTGAAATCTGTTTAGATCTTAAAATTAGTCAAAATTGGACTCATTCAGACCCAGAAGAGCATCTGTTTTCAAGGATGCAGCTGCTACATTTTCAATGGCAACTTACTGTGACTTCTTTAATTGATTCATATGAGGATGTCCTTGTACATCTGCAATATTATCTAAATTGTTGTAATATTAGCTTAAACTGGTATCAGCTGTCATGAAAGCGATAAACTGAAAAGGGAAAGAGTTATCATGGTAGGGAAAGTAAGGTTATCTCTGTGAAATAAAACTTTTGAGAAGCTAGAAAAATGATGAAGAACGATGCCATGAGACTTTCTCACTGGGAACATTTTAGGAGATCCAATTTTGGTACATTAATGATTTCTGAATCCTCTTATTTGTACAGGGTGACAGGTATCATGTGTGATATCTGCTCTAACCTGGAATAAAATTATTTAATTTCCAATCTTCCATTTTCCTATTTAGAAAATAGTGGCACTGGCATGTTCCTAGCTCCTAGAGCAATGTGTTATAATGCCTTACAAATAACTGTGAGATCCTCTGATATTGGTGCATTTTTGTGGGTGTACCCACGTTTATTTTTTAGAATATTTCTATTGATGAATTATTAATTTCATAGTTTTACTATATTAAACAAGTACCTAACAGAAAAAAATAAAGTATTAAATATTTGTAATATTTATTGAGTGTTTATAAAAAAGCATCAGGATTTTCAACATCAACTGTTTTTTGGTGTACAAAGTCTAAAAAATAACAACAGAAATAAATTTCTTTATGAGCTAAAATGAAACTACCAATAGAACTCCACAAAAAAATCTTTACTTCAATTATCACACCTAAGGCAGTCTTCACATATAACAGCATGTTCCATACATACGTATTTCTTACACTGACAGTACATGTGTTTTGCTTTCCTGGCTTTTTTTGCAGAACATACTTGACATCTCACTGGTTTTGCTGTTTAGTCAGGAGGTTCTTATTATATTATACAATGTGTAGTTAACAGGAACATAGAATGCCAATATAGTATTAAATTTTTAATGTGTATTTTGAGATGAGACTCAACATCAACATCTTCAAATCTGCTGTGCATTTGCTTACAAAACCTAAAAAATAATATCAGAAATAAATTCCTTTATGAACAACAATGAAAATACCAATAGAACTCTACAACAAAAATAATCTTTGCTTCAATTATTTGCACCCAAGGTAGACTTCACACATGACCAATGTGTGTTCCATGCACATGTCTCCTTATGTAGAAACCAAAGTAACTCCATTTTAAGACAGAAAGCCATCTTGTGTTAAATGTGACTCCTAGATAAATTCAAGCAGGAATTTCTTAGCAAGAATTTGCTTAGTTGAGATAAAGGCAAGGCCAAATGGCTACCATAAACTTGAAGAGAGGAGACAGGATGTTCTGTATAGATAAGGGGAGCCCACCACATTCTGTGAGCACCCTGACCACATTCCATGAGCACAATGACCTCTCCCTGAATTCGCCCCCTCCCAAACCTGAAATAGTTTTCTTCCCGCTTTCGCAAGTACTCCAGCAACATCCAATAGGAATAAAAAATAGAAAATGGCACCAATGAGAAAGAGAGGATTTCAAGCCTCCCAAATCCTATAAAATTATGCCTTAGAAGGGTTCGGGGCTATTTGTACGGAACCATTGCACTGGTAGGTCTGAGAGTCCAGGCTCGAGCTTGCAATAAACTCCTTGTGTGATTACATCAGACTCGACTCCTTGGTGGTCTTTGGGATATTGCGATTTGGGCAAACACTTACACTGACAGCACATGTGCTTAGCTTTCCTTTCCTATGTAGCAGGCCATTCTTATTACCTCTATTGTAGCATTCTTTCATCCAAAGCTTCTTATTATAATGTACTACTGTAGATAGTGGAGTTAATTAGATATGCTGTGGGTAGTGACAGGGCCAGGCCCTTGAAGGAGCTAATATAGAAGACAACTGAGACCCATTTACTGAAGGCCAGGTTTCAACAGAGGAACTACTACACTTTTATACTTCTCCTAGGGATGAAAAGCAGTAATTTATATTCTCAATAGCTATCAATCACCTGGGTGGGGGACCAAAACATCCCTAGCCCGTTTCTTTCCAGAAAATCTTCATTCATTCATGTAGGCTTGCTTCCCCAATTTCATCCCCATTTAATCAATATTACCTGAGTGGCTATATGTGTTATAATATTGTTGGTCGATCCTAGCTTTGTCCCACTTCATTGCCAGCTTATGATTTCTCATTGGATCAATATTACCTAAGTGACTATACTTTTAATATTATTAGTTAACCATAGTTTTGTACCACTTTGAACCCACTTCACCTTGTGGCTTTGTTCAAAACATCCCTGAGAAACAGGGTTGGGGTCAACCCACTTCCTGAGTGTCCCCTTCTATCCCCCTCAGGCAGAAGCTGTCTTTCCCTCAATAAGTATTCCCTTCTATTAACCTCCATTTTTCCTATAATTCATTCTTTGAATTTGGAAAACATGAATTCAGTGTTTCAGGTATCTAGCAGGTTGGGATTTATATCAGTTCCCTTACATTATTTAGATTATTTGGAAGTCCTATATCATATGTCCTATATGAGTACAATGTGAACTTAGCAGGAAAATAAGATATCAATAAAATAAAATATCAAATATGCAATGAGTGCTTAGAATAGCCATCAGCATTTTCACATAAGCTGCTTACTTGCTTACAAAATCTAAAAGATAATATCAGAAATATCTATGTGAACTACAATGTAAATATAAACAGAAGTCTACCACAGAAATAATCTTTGCTTCAACTGCCACACTCAAGGCAGTCTTCACACATAACAACTGCATGTTCCATGCATGTATCTTGCTTACACTGCCAGCACATGTGCTTACTTTCCTTTCCTGTGTGACAGGCCATTCTTATTACCTCTCTGTCTTCTTCTGTCAGGAGCTTCTTACTATACATACAATATGTACTTAGCAGGAAAATAAGATATGAATAAAATAAAATATCAAATATGTCATCAGTGCTTAGAATAGACATCAAAATTCTCATATCAGCTGTTTACTTGCTTATAAAACATAAAAGATAGCATTAGAAATAAAAACCCATGTGAACTACAATACAAATACAAACAAATCTACCACATAAATAATATTTGCTTTAACTTCATACCAAGGCAACCTTCACATATGAAAACTGCATGTTTCATACATAAGTACTGCTTATATTGATAACACATATGTTTTGTTTTCCTGTTCTTTTTTATAGGGCACAATTGACATCTTTTCTGTTTTCCTGTTGTCATAGTAGGTTTTTGAGATGCTATGCCTGCCTGCTTGCCTGTCAGCTCACCGGTGTGCTTTACATTTTTTTTGCATAGGTTCCTAGGCAGAAACATTTTGCTTTCCTCTGTTATAAATGATCTCTTCTGAGTTCTAGTCCCAATCCTTTAAGAAGATTTCTCTGTGGTATTTTGCACTTGTTATTTTTTTGGTAAACTACCAAACTATTTATGCCATACATGTTTAGGATACAGTAAAACACAACCATTGGCCAATGCTTTGTGTTTTGAGTGACATCATAGCTGTTGCATAACTCATCAACATCTACTTTGCCTTTGGTTTTGCTGTAGAAAGTTACCATCTCAGGCTTCTGTTCTGTTGAGGTTTCCCTATCAATATTTCCATCATGGTGGAATGTTGACATCAGCAGTACCAGTTCATTTTTCTTTGCCATATTTGAGGTCAATGTTATATCCTTCTGAAATCCAAAGATTGTACTATATAATTCTGTGTTTTTAAATGGCAACATTTCATTTGGAATTTCTGCTTTGTTTCTGTGTATAGTTCTTATACTGGTCAACTTGAATTCTGTTAGCAAATGTAACATCAATTGAAAACTGGTAAACCAACTGTTGAATGTCACATTTCAATTAGTTTAGGAGATGGGAGCAACAAGTCTGTTCATAACATCATGCAGTTTATTACTACATGAATAAGGGCCTAGTGGCTGAGCTGCAGGATAAATTTATAAATTGAAAGCATATTAAGCCTTCACATCTTTAAGAACATCCATTTTTATGCCATACTTTGAAGACATGTGGGGCATATACTGCTTGAAGCTGTGATAGCCAACCTGATTCCATTTGTGTACCTAACTCCATTAGTGTACAATTGAGTGATTCCAGTAGGTAGCCTTCCCCTTCCCCCTCAGGAGTCCCAAGTTAATGCACGACAGACTGCCACATCATCTATACTGCCTTGTAAACAGGATGCCTGTGTGAGTCTGCAACTATATGTTATCTTTGTGGCCTTTTGGTGGAGCAATCTAAAACTACGTTATCTTTACTATCTTGTAAACAGAAGACCTCACACCTGTATGATACTTTGTTTTAACTAAACTGTATGAAACTTCCCCATCCTCACTAGTTTAGTAAAGTTCTACCCCTGTGAAACTCCGTTTCTGCTCCCTCACTCCCTGAGCCCTTCCCAAATGGAAGAGCCCTTAAAAGGACCCAGCAAATTGCCTTTCTTTTGTCTCAAGCTTTTGGAGGCATAAGCCCACTCTGGATTCAGAGTGCAGGGTTTCTCTATAATTCCAACTCACCTGGCCCTATTACAAAGCTACAGCAACCATGAAATGCTGCAAAATGTTCATCAATAGTTGTGTATTCAGATGGTGTGTAAACTGTTTGACAGTTACCTACAAATCTCTGAAACAATGAGTGGACAGCAGACAGATGATCAGTCCTTTTTGGGGGGTGGTAGTGGGTGGTTTTGTCATCAAACCTCAGGCAATTCTGAAGGAACCCAAATCTCCTCAGTGTCACTGTTATTCAAAAACTTCATGCCCAGGGGCTGGGGATTTAGCTCAGCAGTTTGGTGGCCTGCCTTGCAAGTGCAAAGACCGGAGTTCAATCCCAGGTACCAAAAAAACCACAAAAACAAACAAACAAAAAAACTGCATGCCCACATCCATTGCTTTTCTAATAAGCCTTTTACATTCTTGTGATTACCATGAGAAAGCCCTGCTAAATACAGCAGACCTATGAATACTTTCAGTTCAGCTAGTGAAGTGTCTTAGTAAATTCATTTTTGAGTTTGGTTATTGATGCGTTCAGAACATTTTGCTTGTATTTCAGGATTTGTGTATTTCACAACATCTTCTAGCATTCCATCTGTTACAAACAACTTCCAACATTGAATGGCAGTTCTGGTATTCTGTCCAATAGATTTCATCCATGAAAAGATCTGCACTGTATTTTCGGACCTAGTTTTAACACTGATCATTCCATTTGGTTGCGTGAACATTTTGTACCATTTTGATTAGCCAAATAGGTACTCATATTGCTACTTTCTTCATCATCTGAATCAAGGAGGTCTGTACACCCTGTGTCTGAATTGGTTGATTCTTGCTCCATTTTACTGTCACAGGAACTTTGGTGCACATACCCAACATCAAAGTAAATATCATCTTCATCATCTATGCATGAGTAGTGTGATGATTCACTTTTCCCCAAAACTCGCAAATCTGTTTTTTCATGTGCATTGTACTGAATTGGGCTAAAGTAAACTTTTTAAAAACAAATCTGGAATGCACTGAAATTTAGCAATGAGCATTTCATTGGTAAAACTTACCTGTTGCTGTTTCGGAGTTCCTGTACAAAACTTGCCTTCATCTGTCAAGTGGAGAATGCACAGATTGGTATTTGCTTTCCCCAGGCACACCTACTTTGAGTGACACCCACGTTCCATTATGGAAAAACACATGTTTTCATAACAGAAGAGTGGTGTATGTGTTAACCCATGTAGTGCTCAGGTAAATATACATAAAATATGTTAGTCAAGGCATAATGGGTAAAAATCCTAGTTTGACACTTTTGCACACATGGACACACCTTGTTGTTCTTTCTACCAAATGGGTAAACAGAAAGATTGCTTCCTGTATCCCTCAGGTGCATCTACTGAGACACACAGCCCACTACTATTATGTTAACATACAAATTAACAGTAGAAAAGTAAGGGATGGTTTGCTGTAACCCAATGTTATGCCCTATGGGGAACAATCCTTTTTCCTCTACCTAAATGTCTTTGGATTATCCTACAAACAGGCCAGTATCAGACATAACAATACCACAGTTCCAAGTTGGAACTTTAATGACAGCTACTTTTATCCTCAGTGTTTAAACTGCTTTGTGCTACCATTCCTACTTTCTAATCAATTCCCTATAATTATTTATGAACAAGCTAATTTCCCACCCCCACCCTAGTGTTTTGTACATTTCAGGCACTTGGTAAGTGTTTACTAACAAATTGTTTATCTATTTATGAAGCATAGTGTCTTCTGAAATGGGTATATAGTTTATTAAAGTATTTTCTACCTTATCAACATCTAATGTGAATTTTCTTAGGATAACGATGCCCTTTCCTCTTTAGTTACTATAAAGTTTCTTGGCAACTCTGATTACTCTCTTTCCTGAGACAACATTTCTTTTTCTTTTCTTTTTTTGGGGGGGTACCAGGGATCCAACTCGGGACCTTGCACTTGTGAGGCAGGTGGTAAAACCACTGAGCTAAATTCCCAGCCCTGACATAAATTTTCTAATACTTAGCTACTTTTCTGCAACAGATTTCAGTTTCTGTCACTATGTCAATTCATTTGTTTAGCTGCTCTTTTTCATTTTCCAAACCATGTACAATCTAGCTTTAAGGTTTTTGTTTTGCTTTTTGCTGTTTCTATATAAAAAATGTTTGGAAAGTTCTCTTCATATTATATCCTATTTCATAAGTAATAGTTCTTCTATCACCAAATAATAACTAGTAACTGGGTTTGAACTAACCGAGTCAATTAATTTTAAAAAACAACATGTAGACTGACATTATTCAATGGAATTCTGATTCCAAAGGACAGGGACATATTCATATTCAACATTACCCATATTAGACCCGTATATATACACAAACACCCCTTGTCCTAGAAATAGAGCCAACTCTATAAAATATAGCTATAACCAATGAATCCTTTTATCTCTAAATAATTGTGCAATAAGAATTCCTAGACTTTTCACTGCTATCCTTGGATGGGAGGTCTCTTTTGCCCATTTTTACAGGTGAGGAAGAGCAAACAGGAGACTTAAAAAAATTGTGGAGGGAAAAGTAAAAGAAATTCATTATCAGACAGTAAAAAAGACATAAGAGTATGGAGACTAGATGGCAAGGTGAAAGTATATTATTTATATTTGCCTATTTAATCTCCAGTCACTTAAGTGACAAAATATTTAAATGAAAAAGAAGTGCTCTGTGAATATGGAGGAAACTTTTTATGTATGACTGTAGGAGGAGAGACCTACTTTCTTTTCTGTTTTTTCAATGATCATGTGTTAAATCTCTTCTTCCTACTGTTCATAAGATGATGGACAACATAACTTCTAAGAATTCTATAGAACATTTCTTTTGAAATGTCATACATTTCCCTAACTGTAGACAGTAACTCTTGAGGAAAGAGACGAAATGCCTGTTCCACTCACTGCACTTTAAAGGTCTGAAATGCTCAATAATTTTTATGTGAAACTATTCTATTATAAGCCCCTCTTTACCCACAAACAATCAAGAACTAAATTCTTATAAAGAACTTGTACTTAATTTTGTGGATGCTGTTTAATTTTCAACTCTTTTCTTCTTGCTTCCCAGAAGAATATAATTTATCCTTTTATGTTATTAACTGTGTTAGACAAAACAGACACAGGGAGATCTGGTACTCAAGATCACTCCCGTTTCTGGTAAGTGGGTCCTTTATCCTCTCTGAGAAAGTGAAACTAAACTCACCACCCAACCCTGCTACTCACCCCATCCTGATCTACCAATAACTTTAAACTCCGTCACCAGCCCCAACAACACGACCAATCACTGCCCTCCATGATGCTCTCCCAACTACAAAACCTCATATTAAGTCCTACCTTGCCAATCTCATCGCCATTGTCTGACAGACTGGCAGCTTCCTCTCCCAATAAAGCCTTGCCTTGGGTGTTTCTGTTTCAGCTCATTTCATTTCTCTCAAACTCAAGAACAAATTTTCTTAACATCTCTAAGCCTTGTTTTCCTCCTAGGCACAACTGAAGAGAGTTGCTCTGTGGACCAAATAAGGTAATGTGGTACCTAGCACTGTTCCTGCTGTGGCTGTCCTTGGAATTCGAGTCGTACTCTGTCTCCCTCCTATGGACTTAGTACCTTTCGTTTTGCACTGAATTTACTAACAGTCATCTCTAGTAGACTGAGACCTCTGGAGACAAACACGAAAACTTGTTCTTTCTAGCATCTCTTAGTGTATAGAGCTGCTCCTGCTTATACTCGGCAGATCGCTGATAATGCTTGCTGAATTTAACCTTCAATTAAGGACAAGTCAAAGAATTTTATAAGCATTTAAAAAATTATATCTCCATAATGCTTTTAGCCTAATGTCTTCCAAATAGTTCATTAACCTGGAACATTATTTTTTTTTCCAGGGTAAGAAATTGAAGCTCCAGAGGGTAAGAGCATCTGAAATTGAAGAAATATTCCAAATATTTAACTGTATAGAAAGAACAAAGGAGGCTCATGTAAAGCCTATTCTGAAGAGAAAAACAGAAAAAAGGAGCTAAGTTAAAAATGTGTATTTGTTCCCTTAGGCTATTGTGGGATAAGAAGCCAATTCTGAGCCAACAGTATACACACTGCACAGCTCACTAGACAGACAGTCTCATCTAGTTATTCACAAATAGGGCTGAGCATTTAAGTTTAGGATCCTATCTACATAGGGTGCATCCAGCACAGACACATGATCTTTATACCTTGTGATAGGTAATGCAGACCCCAATCTCTTTCAGTCCTGGGGAGAAACATTAAGATTGATTTTGTCCTTTTATTTCAAATAATCCTCCCAGAGGCTTTGTAAGAACCTCATCATCTACTAAAAAGGCATGTGGTGTGGCCAATTCAGCTCCTGGTAGATATGAAAGAGAAATGAGGGGAAAAGCTAATGAACATCTCGAGTCTTTTTTGCTGAAAAGCACTATTGTGGAGTTATATTAGATTTCTATGGATTTTGTTAGCCTTTTGTATTTCTGTAAAATCCCACATCAAAGAGCATCTTAAAGTGTTAACAAATACTAAACCAGATATTTTAGGTGAATAAGTGACTTGGATTTAAGTTGTAAGATAATTTTTTGTGGCAAAAATATTACAGGGCAGGGAGAGAACATTTGTCTATGTGTTCGAATAGGATTCTACTAGCTTTAGCACTTGTAAACTTTCCAAAGAGTCTTAGGAGATGCTTATTCACTGAGTAAATTAGAATCCTTAGGTTCATTCACAAATAGTAAAACTGAAGCAAACAGAAGTAAAGTACATTTCCCAATGTGACACAGCAACCAAGTGCCACAAATGAGGACTGAACTAAAGGACTGAACTGAAAGTGCTAGATGGAATCCCTCTTCATTTTAACTTTTTCCACTTGCCTTTTTTTCATGAAATCTCTTTTTCAGGCAGCTGTATCCACCTGAATTTGGGTTAGAATTGAGGGATAATCATTACTTCACTTTTATCTTTGTATCCCAATGTACCTTGGTTTCTGGGAGTGTGAAGTGAGTGGAAAGGCGCCCTTGGAGGCAGATGACTGAGTTCAAAATCTGACTTTTTCATATACTTTTGTATAACAGATTCTTTACCTGTAAAAGAAAGATCATCATACTGACCTCATAGAATTCTGATGACTCAGTGAGAAAATCTACAGAGGAGAAGACTATTTGACATATAAATGCTTGCTAATGGCAATTACTATTCCTACTACTACAGTTATTCAGTAAAGATGTATTAAATATATATGTAACAAAACCCCGCTATCTTATTTACATAGACATTGGAACAATTGGGTTTGCTTTATACATTTGATGGCAAAACCTGAGAGTGGCTTTGACTGCAGAGGAAAACAAGCAGAACCTTAGAAGCCTGGGAACCCCTTTCCTGTTGCTGAGTGGACAACAGTATACAACTGATTTATCTGGAGACAGAGCTGCCTTGTCACCAGGCACAGACCATCACTGTGACTAGCTATGTGGTTGGTGTGAGCTCCTCTGAAGCACGCTAGAAATAAGAAATACAGAGAGAATTAACTTGCTGACACACAGTACAGAATTTGTAGGTATAAATCTCTTTTAAACAATTTCTCTTCAGTGAGTACAAGTGTGGCCAACTCTACAGTATGTGGTAAGATAACAGTTAAATACTTCCCTGTGATCTCTCTTGTGTCAGATATTCCCTGTGTAGGCTAAATTGATATGCTGGTACCATATATACACTGACTAATTAATGTCTTATGACGTTTAATAATATATGACCATGTTTCCATCTTTATTCATTAGTAACACATGAGTAGTAGTCACACATTCATTTTAGTTTTGCCATATAATCCTGGAATAATTAACAGTCCACATAGATGCTTCCAGAATAATGTTTCCTAAAAAGTAAAATATTACTAATCTGTGCCTATAATCTTCAAGAGAAGTGATCATTTATCCATCAGCTGATTACATGCTTTCAGGATATTGCCTGAAAATCTAAATAACTTTTTCTAACTTAAAATAAGATGACTGTTCTCTTATTAAGTATGAACCAAATTTTTTTATCTACAACATTTTTTACTGATTATAATTTCTTTTGGAATGGCCCCAAAAGCAGTGGGTAAATTCTGATTCAATCACTCACTAATTGAATAATTCTAGGCAAATTATTGAACTTGTGAACCAGAGTGATAATATTAGTAGCCTAAGAGGGTCAGTGTGAGGACACTGATAAATACATAGTAAATGCTGAGCAAATCTAAATTATTATTTCTCAACCTTCTGAGAGGAACCTGGTACCAGTGTAATTTCTACAAATGTACCAGAAATGGTACTTCAGGGAGGCATTTGGTCAAGGTAAGCGAGAAATGATGTTCAGAAGCAGCTCAAGAGGAGCCAGTAGTGTTTCTTACTTTATTTTGAGGAGAAACTACCCTTAGGATCACTCCTTTCCCAAGGAGAGGATGCCTGTGGATCTGACTGCTTTAGCAAACTGAACCTAGGACGTATTTTAAGGAATTCAAAATATTATTCAACATACTGTTCATGCGATTGAGAAATTAGGTCTGCCTTATACAAACATGACCTGAAAGGTCATGTTGATATTTGTACTTTGAATAAGCGTTTAGTTCATGACTACAGTTTACTCCCCTTCTGTTAAAGGCATGATGAAAAGAGAGGAAAAAGAATACACATGGGTGTCATTCCATATGATTTAAGTAAGGAAGTGATGATTATGAATCTAAATAGGTATTACTGACTTTATGTAGTTTTGACCTGAAATGGTAGAAATTGTGATATTTTCACATGAAGGAATAGATTTGGGTTATAAATTATTTTAATATGCACATAAAAGATACCAATAACTCAGGTCTTCTATTAAGGTTTAAAACAGCTGGATCACAATTATTTGGGAAAGATGCTTTTTCTATTTACTACTGTAGGGCTCTTGTTATTTTATTTGGTTTCTTAGAAATATGTTCCCTTTCATATTATCCCAGACTATATTAAATGTAGCAAGTGAAGTGGGAAAACACCCTCCTGTCCTTGTCTATTGTCATCATGGCATCCTCCCCAACCACTTTCATGGAAACAGAAACATTTTCTAACCTCTTGCTGGCAGGGCTTGGGGGTCTGCATTCTGCCACTGAGTGGCGCTCCCAAAAGATGCACAGCAAGGAGAAAGTATTCTCTTGCAGTGGTAGAAAGATGCTCATGCAGCTGGCAAACAAGAGGCTTGCAGCAGCTTCCACGCCAGCTCCTGCAAACAGCTGCTTCCCCTCTGCAGGTAGGTGAACCCATGGGTTCCATTTCCTGCCTTTCCTGAAAGCCAGCAGCTACTTTTCTTGCTTTTTGTTTCTTTCCAACTGTTTCCTAAGACCTTTAAATAATTTTTAAAACCTCTATTTCCCTGTATTAAACTTCCTCTTGCTTGAAATATCTAAACTGGTTTCTGTGTTCCTGATTGAGCCATGATGAATAAATATAGCCTTCTACTCACATTTGGAGGGGAAGAGAGTGGGATTAAGGGGCACCAAGAAACCCTGGGCTCTCCTTTCTATGGAATGTTGTAATCTCCAAGGAAAGGGTTTTCAGAAGGGGCTCTGCAGACTTCCTAACATTTCAACATTTCCTCCATTCTCCTACCTGTCTTGCCTTTCCCGGCCTTCCTATTATCTAATTAAGATTTAACCGTACAATTCTACTGGAAGAAAGGATTCTGCTGCTTAAAAAATTAAAAAGACAAAAAAAAAGGTGCTTATAAACAAAGCGTTTGGTCACAAACAAGGAAGTTTCCACTGCACTGCACTTCCACCTTACAGCAAAGTAGGTGAAAAAGTCAAATATTTAAATTGTGGAATAACTTCTACAGACTGAGGACGTGTGGTAAGAAAATCTTACATACAATAATATTTATTTGGAGACAAAGTGAACTGCTTCTCTTTTTTCTTTATTATTTTAGTTACACGATCTCTAGTCTTTTGTCTTTTTGCATTTACTGAGTAGAGAATTACAAGTTGCCCATATTCTCAAAAACACATTCCAAGATTCCCTCCCAAAGTAGATGCAAGATTCCCTCCCAAAGTAGATGTAATCTTCCTTTCAGAAAAGAAAGAACCATTTTGCTTCCTAATTTTTCAGGAAATCATGCCATAGGCTTCTCTACTATTTTATAAATAAATCCCAGTTTACAGATGCAGACTGTGATGGACACCTAAGCTGATTTTGGCTATTGTGAATAGTACTGCAATAAACATGTGTATGAAGTTGTCTCTTTGATATGCTAATTTCATTTCCTTTAGTTATATACCCAGGAATGGGATGGCTGGATCATATATAAGATCTGTTTTTATTTTTTGGAGGAACTTTCAGGCTGGCTGAATAGATAAAGAAAATGTAGTATATACTCACAATGAAGTATTATCTAGCTATAAAGAATGACACCTTATTTGCAGGTAAATAGACTGAACTGGGGGATATTATGTTAAATAAAATCAGCTGGGAACAAAGATAAGTACCACATGTTTACTTTCACATATGGAATCTAAAAAAGTAATTCTGAATGTAGAATAGTGATCACCAGAGGATGGACATAAAGGGTTAGGGGAGCAGGAATAGACAGAAGTTAAATAACAGGTACCAAAACACATATGCATAGAAGTATTTCTAGGTTCTAGTGTTCCACAGCACAATAAGGACTACAATTCACAATAATCTGTTATACATTTTATGAAGATCTGGAAGAGAAGAGCTTGAAGGATCCAAATAAATAAGGAATGGAAATTCTAGTTACCCTGATTTAATCACTACATGCTTGTATACATGTTTGATTCTAACACTATACTCTATTAATTTGTGTAATTATTACATTTAATTAAAAATGATGTGGTCCTCAACAAAACAATTCTTAGCAAGGTCATTCAACTTGGATTTGCTCTCAATAATTCTATAAAAGATTCAGCTTAGCACCAAATGTATCTTACAGATTCCTTGTTCATGAACGTACTGAGCAGGTAACAACCTCTGGCCTTCATTGTTTAGAGTCCAGTGACAGCAAACCTTTTAGAGCTTTCACCGATAATAAATAGGTGACTGTGGCAAGCATGGCATAGGTCTGCCACCACTGGTTTAGACCATCAGCCCTTTGGCGAATGGATTAAAGGCATGAAATTAAGAAAGAATCAAAATTGATCAAGATATGACTGATTACTCAACAATAAATGTGACTATGTATCTCAAGCATAAAACACTAAAATAAAAAAGAAAAGAAAAACATCACTTAAGGAATGCCTTAGCTTTCTTGTTCTCAGGCTTATTTATAAAATATTCACTTTCAAAGAGTGAATACTGGTTGAGTAACCCTTATTCAAAATGCTTGGGAGGAGAACAGTTGCAGTTTTCAGATCCACATGGATTCTGGAATATTTGCATATGAGTTGAGCATTCTATTCTGAAAATCTAAAATCTCCAAAATCTGAAACTGCTTGAATATAACATTGCCCAGAATTTTGGAGTCTGGGATTGTTGAAATAGAGCTGGTCAACTGTAATCCTAAATTTTTGCATCTTCCTTCACTAGATTAAATAGAATTTGATTTTCAGAGAAATGATGAATAATAATGGTACACTTTAATTTGATAGGACACAAGAGCTAAACTAAAAAATATGTCCACATCTGAGATAGTAAACATACATATTTGAGATTGTGGCAAGAATTGGTTCCTGATGACTAATTATATGGGTATATGGATATATGATAGTGATCCTGTTTCTTCTCTGCCAGTCTCAACCAGTCTCTTTTCATAGCTCTTGGGCACCTGTGCTACTTTTCTTTTCCTCTTGCAAATAAATGTTGGCTTCAGACACATTCTTTTCTATGTGCTCACAATTACATTGGTTTTAGGGATCATTGTTTAACTTTAGTCTATAGAGATTATAGTTTCTAGAATTTCTTCTTTCTTTCTTTCTTAATTTTTTTTTTTTTTTTTTTTTTTTTTTTTTTTTTTTTTTTGTACCAAGGATCAAACTAGGGACCTTACCCTCATGAGGCAGGCAGTAGAACCACTGGGCTAAATCCCCGGCCCCAGCACCTATAATCTTATGTTGTTATCTTTTACATATTTCCCACATTTTCAACTTAAGCAATTTTCCATTAACACCCTCAGATTTGATCCATATGAACTCCTTTAAAGAAGTAAGATGCCATCTGATACTTTCCTTGCAAGTGTTTCTTACCATGACTTGTTCTCTCCTTTCATTTGAGGATCAGTTTCCTTTCTGTAGAGAGATGTTGCTTTCTACTGACACACAGTTCCCACTCTGCCACTCAGTGGCTTTCTCTTTCATGTTCTTTCTATGCCTAAGTGCAGCCACATACCATGCTTAGCTGTCTCAGCAGCTAGACCATCAAGTCATTCTGTGTTTTAGCTTCTTGGACAATGCACGTGCAGGTTCACCTTGTATTTCATGTGCCTGTGGTGCATTCATTTGTGACTGCAGGCCTTTCCATTTCTTAGACATAAGTTTCTGTGTGAACTCATCAGAGTTTCTTGCATTCTACACAAGAGTGTGGTAATTAAAGGTACAGACTGTGGAGCCACAATCAGTTCCAAATCTGGCTCCATCACCTAAAAACTTAATAGCTGTGTGTCTTTGGATAAGATATTTCACTTCTCTGTATAAGAATTTACCACTGTCTAAGATGGAGAGAGTTTCAGTATCTATTTCATGGGATACTGGAGAATAAAATGAATGGCAAATGTGTGTATTTTGGAATACCCTATGACATAAAATATATTTGCTATTATAGTTTGAACATACTTAATTGAATATCTGAAATCTGAATTTCTATCAGATCCACAACTTTTGGAGTACTGACATGGTATCACAAGTAGAAAATTCGATACCCCTCTTCATGTGATGTGTTGTCAAAACAAGGTGCACTAATAACGCATAAAATCATCTTCTGGCTTCTTGTATAAAGTATATATGAAACATAAATGAACTTTATGTTTACACTTGGGTACCATTCCCAAAAAATCTCATTTTATATATATGAAATATTAAAAAATTTTAAAAAATTCAGAATCTGAAATACTTCTAGTTGCAAGACTTTTAGAGAAAGGATACTCAACGTATATTATATTTGGCTAAAACTACCTAGCATATTGTAGCTCAACTTTTATAATGTAAAATCTCCCTCATCATGAATTATAGTTGTTCCTCAGAATCCACAGGGATTGGTTTCAAGGACTTTCCATGGATACCAAAATCTGAGGATGCCCAAATCCTTTAAACAAAGTGATAAAGTGTTTAGACATACTTACACACACCCTCTAGTGAACTATAAATATATTTAATTATTTCTAATCCTTACAAAGGAAATGCTAAAGTCTTTATATTATATTTTTAAGGGAGTAATGACAAGAAAAAAGTCTGCACATGCTCAGTACAGATGAAATGTTTTCTCCCAAATATTGCTGACTCTACAGATACAGAGCCTGACTGTATTCTGTTATAGCAGCACCAAACAGACAAGTCTTCACTATCCATCACTCATACTAACACATCTGGTTCTAATTTGTCTCTTTGCCTCAAAAATTATCCCTATCCAAAATATTCCCCAAAGTTTGACTAGAGAGAAATCCTCCTAAACTACCACCTGATTATGAATCTTGTGTTTAAAATTGTTTTTTAATTTTTTTTTTTTTTTTTTTTTTTTTGGTACCAGGGATAGAACTCGCGACTTTGCACTTGTGAGGCAGGCAGCAGAACCACTCAGCTAAAACCCTGGCCTTTCTTTCAATATCTTGGCATTGTTTTCCAATAAAATGTCAGCTGGTCCTTGTGTACATCTCTAGTTTCATTGCTAGTTTTCTAGAGTAAGCCCCATACATGGAAATCCCTAGAGTGAGTTCTAGAATATATTAATGATTCCAAACTCATCATAGTTTCTTTCACTTCCTAGCCTTTTCTTTCATTTTGTGGGTTATCCTCTATAATATGACCTTCCATCTCTTCTTTCCCTGGACAATTTATCCCTGAAGACAAGGTCAGAGGTCACCTCCTTCAAATAATATTCTAGTGAAACTATTTTTATTCTGTCTTTTTCATAATTTATTAAGCTCCTGCAAACAGAGACTGGATGGAGTTAAATCCTTTTCCTATAGCCTAGCCCATAGTGGTACTGTTATTTGTTAAATTGAATTGACTTCGTAAAGAATGAATGAATGAACATCTTCCCTGATGGTACCATAAAAGTGCTTCCATAGAATAATTTCTGTTAGATAAATTCCAAAAGGCGCATGATTTATGAATCTCTGTCTGTGCACATAACCACTGTAATTACCCAGCTGTTTGACTATGGATCTGTCTGTTTCCTCAGTCAGGATGCCTATTTGAGAAGATGGACACTGAATCAGCTGGCATCAGGGAACATAATGGGGAATTAAGAGGTCAAAGGAAAATTAGAAAAGCCACATTTTCTTGTCCATATAACACCAATTTCAATAGTTTCTCATTCTCTGCCACTGAAAGAATCCACAACACATAAAATCACAAAGAATTCCCCAACATACTGAATGGAAGTACTTAAGATTTGCATTTGTAGTGTTGCTCTAAGAGATAAGGATGTAAGTAATCCTCTATCTACATAGCTTATCTTACTGTTTTCAAAATTATTTTGAACTTCATAAAGCAGTTCTGATATTTGAAGTTGGTTAAAAAATTATTATATCTATTTTTTTTAGGTAAGAAAAAAAAGATAAAGACCAAAGTAAAGGATTTTAAATCCAGAAATTAGAAAAAAATGTTCAAGAATAATCAACAAAGATTTTTGAGAAGAAAATATATCTTGCTTTTCACTTCTGATGAAGGACTGGTAAAAATCTCTCACTTCAGAGAGTGTAAATGAGTTTTTTTTTTTTGTACTGGGGATCAAACTTGGAAACTTGTGCTTGTCAAGCAGGTGGCAGAACCACTGAGCTAAATCCCCAGCCCATAGAGTGTAAATCATAAATACAAAGGATGGACTGATCATTTGCAATGAAAGGTACTGAAAGAATAGAAAAGAGACCACGAGGAGGAAAAAGGGAAGCACAGGGAACTCATTTTAGCTTAATGAAATGTATTATGGCCCTCAGACCAATACCCCAGCTCCATCACTGGCCAAACAGGTATTTTTAATCCGTCAGTTTTCTCTCTATAAAATGGGAATAAGATGTCAGATTTATACTTAGCTCAGAAGGTGGTTTTGGGGATGAGCCAATAGATGACTGCAGAGTAAGGTACAAGTGTAAAGGGCTAGGAAAGTGTGGTGAGGGATACCTCCGGAAATCAAAGAGAAAGCAAACTTAAAAGTAGATACAACTTCATAGCTTCCTTGGCATCTCTGATTGCTGGTTTTGAGGAAGAGAGCAGCAATGCTCAGTGAAGCTCAGAGAGTGATGCAGACTCATTTGAGATGAGCAGTGATAAGCAGGCCTGACCTCGGACCCATCAGCTTACTAAACACTAAGGACAGACAGTGCAGACTGCCACTGGAGATAAAGAGCCAGCTAAACACTCGATTAGTTTTTCGTTTTGTGAATTAATGTCCTTCATGGATTATATACACTAACCACTAATGGATTGTCTCCTTCTAACTGCCTGGGGTACTCCTCACTGACTTTGCAAGAAAGCATACATTCACATAGAAATTAGCTCTTTCAAGGAGACAATTACTCCTTTAAAAGAAGTTTTGTTTTCCATTAGTTTCTGCAAACATTCTGTCTTAAGAAAAATTGCCTCTTTATAAATTATCTAATTACTTTTATAAAACCTAAAGAGGCAAAAAAATCTTTCATAAACATTTATCTATCTATCTATCCATCGGTCCATCTTACATAAGGGCCCAGATATGAGCTGAAAATATTTATTCAAAAACCCAACAACTTTAAAGCCATGCTAGTGTTCCATAACAAAATCTATCTCTTCCAAGTTAGGATTTTCTGTTTGCCGAGGTCCTATAAATCTCTACTCCTGTAGAAAGAAACAGTCAAACCTCTGAGGTACATATAAGTTATGATAAAATCGTGTTTACTTTAAAATAATTATCACAGAAAAAGACACATTACCAATCTTCCTGAAAATCCCCCTCGGGTTGAATATATGTATCTCATTGTTCTTGCCATTTTTTGAAGAAGTTTCTGGAAGTCTTTTTTTCATGTGTTTAGCTGGACTGTCATGGCTGACTTGATGTCCTAAGTTAATTCAAAATGTTTACCTTTCATGATCATTTTGAATTTGGAGAAGAGCCAGAAGTTGCACAGTACCAGATCCAGTGCATAAGGTGGATGAAGACACATTAATGTTTTTATGAGCCAGCCTTTCTGTTGGGTGGTAATTGGCAAGAGCATTCACTGCATTTTTGATCCTACTTAGTAAAGACATTCACAAAAGAAGACTTCCAGAAGTGCTTTTCAAAGTTTTAAGAGTGGTGGCCTAAGTGTTTTCAAAATGAAGAGTGTTCTGACGGGGATTAATGGCAGTGTGTCTTTTACTGTAATAATTTTTAAAAATTTAAACATTTACTGTATGTTTTGATCAGCCCTTGTAATAGTATTTCATTTTTCTGGGACCTAGGACCTCTGTATCTTAGAAAGGTTTGTATGGTTAAGGTTAAGGGTCTCTTCTCAGCCTTTATCCAGCTTTTCTGTGGGTTCTTCATCGAGAAAATAATTTTTATTTTTTACTTTTTTTTCCAGCTTTAATTGAGTTTATTGGTACATTTTAGGGGATACAGTACAGTTACATTCATTGTTGGGATCTTGTACCTCTACATGACAAGTCTTGATTCTCATTTTTTCCCCTTGTCCCTGCCCTCCCTTCACCCCTTCCTCCCCTCCCCCTACAAACACTTTATTTCCATCTTTTCATTTTCTCACATTTTTTTCTTTTCTATTATTACCCTTCCCCTACCCGTCCCACCTTCCCTACACTTTTAGCTCCTTTCTTCCCATTTCTAAATGTCAGTAATCTTATTAGGATCTTATGTATTATTGCAGATTATTCACACCAGGGAAACTATTCGGTAATAATATTTTATTTTTATTTTTATTTTTGGTACCGGGGATTGAACTTGGGCTCTTCCGCCTATGAAGCAGGCATGCGGTGGAACCACTGAGCCAAATCCCCAAACACAGAAAACAAGTTTTAACGATGCAGTGGTACTCTGGGGATCATTGTAAGGTCTGAGGAGAAGTCAGTCAATGAGGAAAAGGATGGTGAGTCTGGGGAAGGTCATTTGGAAACTGGAGCTGTCTGCTCTATGGCTATCTTGAATCAGTGAGGCCCACAGTGATAAAAGTAAGTGCAAAAGCCTGAGAGAGCATATGCACTTTTTTTTTTTTCAATTGGGCTGGCTTTCTTTTTTAATATAAAAAGCTATGATCTAACATAAAGAACTAGTTAAGAAGCCGTGAGGTCTGAGTTCTATGATTGGGTGCTTTACTGATTTTTCTACGAGGACTTGGGATTTATTTTCTTCCCTAAAGATTTATATACTTGCCTATTTTCCTAAGAACTTGAAGTTCTTTCTCATATATTACTGCTTATTAGCTTTGCAGATTTTAATTAAAAGGATTTCACAAGGGCATACATACATAATAAAAACATTCTCATAAAATATATAAGAGAAGTTCCTATTTCTACACTTAACATTCATCCTTTAGAGATGAACTATCCCTTTATTCTTCTCTTTATAACTAGGTAACTGTTAAAAATAAAACAAAAACCTGTGTAATGACGTAACTCATGTCTTATGTAGATAATGGCCCCAGGAGGCCCAAAGCCCCAAAAGAGCCAAGACCAGGAACCTACTGTTCATCTTTGAATCCCCCAGGCCTAATACAGTCTTGCGCACAGAGTGGACTGAATGACTGAAGAAACAGAATAAATGAACAACATCCTTTCTAGCTTGGTGATGATCTTATTTTCCTGTTTCTTTTATGGGAATCCTCATCTTCCTTTTTGACAGTCTAGTGTCATGGAGTATCTTCCAATAATTTAAGTATAAAATCAGTTTCTTCCCCAAATCCTTGATTTGACAGTAATCTCATGGGGCTTTTGTGTCCACAACCTCTAGCATTTTGTTACTTGCCTTTCGTTCTTGTCTTTACTCATTAGAAACATTCTTGAGTACTGGCGTTTCTTTTGCCCTTGCGCTGTCTTCAGTCTATAGAAAAGATCCTAAGGGCTTGCAATTCCTGTACTCCACTGTGGAATATATTTTCTAGTTTATATAACAATAGTACTTAAGTAAGGCTACCAATTAGCATTTATTAAATAGTACATACTCCAAAATGTTCACTTTTTTTCCCCTTTTAAATGTAAGAGCAGTTCAAAGCTCTGAGCATTTTAAATATGAGTAACTTCCCTCTCCCCAAGCAAAACAAAACAGGAGCCCTGAAGTCACCTTTTTGTGATACCTAATCTGGGGAAGTGAGAGGAGGCATAAATCCAGTGAGAGGGGCTATCTGAGCCCTTTGGTTAAGGGGAAGCCCATGAAAAGTAGCTGCAGGCTGCTTGGGATCAACTCTATGTTTACATAATGCTTGCCACCCTAGTATCTCAAAGGCATCCCTACATGTGCAGCATGTGAAAACATATTGAAATCCTCTTCAGATCACAATACATCTGTTCTAAGAAGCTGAATGGGAGATGCCAGGGGAACATTAACTCAGAATTTCCTAACTTGAGTGCAATTAAAATCTCAGCCACAATGTGGAATTAATGTAGCCTTTTGCATTTTAAATACGTATTATAATTAAATGACACCCATCTGTAGAATATGAGACTGCATTTTTATAGAGGATTTCAAATGATATAATCTGTTCCCATGAAGCATAAATGGCGTGGTTCATGTTTCCAAAAACCTCAAAAGAATTATATAGATCTGGCATAAGCACATGTGGTGACACTCAATTTTGCTTAAATTTAAATCTGTTTAACTTGTATGATAAGTGTTGTTTGTGTGAGAAGATTGAGATTATGTATAAAGAGTGATAGAAATAAGAGCACAGCCTTTTAAATGTTTTGAGTTGTGTATCAGCAGCGGCTGTCAGAGGGAACAAGAGGGTGAAGGTAGACCCTCTTTTCCTTGCTAGAGCAAGGTAGTGACAGTAATTCTCTCAAATGAATTTAATTTAATGATACTGTCCTCTAAGGTAAAGGTATGTTAATGAGCCTGAACTATCAAAATATAGACAGGACAGACACTTGGGAGTTGCACAATTAGCTAAGACAGAAAGTTCTGGGTACATATCAAATTTCTTAGAAAAATGAACCTTACTAACAATAAGCAGAGAGCAAATGCATCATTTGTATTCAGGACTATTATTTAGTATATTTTCTTTTCTTTTTTTGGTACTGAGGATTGAACTCGGGTCCTTGCAAGGCAGCCAGCAGAACCACTGAGCTAAATTCCCAGCCCTAGTATATTTTCTTGATGTGGTATGTCCACAGTAAATATAAGATAAAGCTATAGAAAAAAGGAGATAACCTGGGTTTTATATAGGTCTTTCTGTGGCACTGCCTTAATATGTGACCTCAGAAGGAGATATTAGCTCTTGCTTTTCTCATACATAAACTGCTAGAGTACAGCAAACTGGTGTTGGGATTAGGAGTATGTCACTGCACTTTTTTCCCCTTCTACTGAGGATTTAATCAAGGGCCTTTGCATTGAGCTACAGCCCCAGCCATTTTTTTTTTTTTAATATAGGGTTTTTGTAAATCACTAAAATGTGGTGACTGCAAGAAAAGCCTAGTGGATTAGTAAAGCATGCTTATGGGTGTGTTTGGGTGGGCCATGGAGGCATGGTCTAGGAAACTATATATATTCCCTGGCCCATTTTTCATTGGCACTATTCCTCTGCTCTGCTTTTTGACTTCCATGGGATGAGAAAGTGTATTGTACCAGGCCCTTCCGCCATGCTGTTTCTCCTTGGAATAAGCAGACTATGGACTTAACCCACTGGAAACTGTAAGTCAAATAAACTTATGAAAGTTGTGAATGTTGAGTATTTTATTTAGTGACAGGAAAATGACTAATACAGATGCCCAGGCTGGGCTCCAGTTTACAATCCTCCTTCTTCAGCCTCCCACCATGGTGAAATTACAAGCATGCATCACCACACTTGACTGACTTCAGTTTTAAATCCTGCCTCCACCAATCTCAGTTAGAATTTCCTCATCTGCGAAAGAAGAGCTCCCACGCCCTACCTGTAGGTTGGTCTAAGAATCAGACAAGATGACATGTTAGAGTGGACAAAACAGAGCCTGCTTCCTGCCAGCTTGGAGTTCAGTAAATGCCACTGCAGTCGGAAGAGTTTAGGTTGTCACCAACTCTCATGACTTTAGAAGTTATTCAATCTTGGAACTTTATTTTTGTTATCTGAAATAAAGGGAGGCAATAACACCTCCTATTTGGTTTCCTGTTGTTGCTGTGACTAATTACCACATCACTTTGTGGCTTATTTTCCTACCCTCCTGGAGACCAGAAATTCAACATGGTTCTTACTAACCTAAACAGGTGTTAAAGGACCCAAGGTAAATCCTTTTCCTTGCCTTTTAAAGCTGAAGAGGCTGTCCACCCTCTTCATCTTGGGCCCCACCCCTTTTCAAAACTAGCAATGATGGGCTGAGTTTTCTCACTCTGCATCTCTCTAACTTATTCTTATTCTCTTCCACTTGTAAGGACTCCTGTAATTATACTGTGTCCACTTGAATAATCCAAGATGATCTCCTGATTTTAGGGTGAGCTGATTAGTAATTTTGACTCCAATTTGCCTACAGTATTCATTGGTTCTAGGAATTAGGGTATAGATTCCTTTAGAGTTGGTATGATTCTGTGTACTTCATTTTCCCTCATAGGGCTGTGAAAATTAGAGATATTCTAAAGCACTCTGTATACCATCCTGTACATTATAATTGCTCAGTAAATGGTAGTGCTTATCACTGGAGCTGAGTTGTGGCTAAGGCACTATCAAATTTAGAAATTCTGTGATATTTAAGCCTTGTAGTAAATATTTTGCTAACATTTTTATAATTTGATTATAAAGAAGTAGAGTCCAAGTTCTGAGCATCTGTCTATAAATTCTTCTCTACGAACAGCCAGAACATTGTAAGGACCTAATATATGGCTCTCTGATTGATCTTGACAGCAATTTGAGACAAATTAAATCACTCAGCCAGATTATTATATCCCTGGGAGGATGTGCTTAAAAGCTCTATCAAATAGCTTATATGAAGATCTTCACACTTGATAATTATCTATAATATTATTTATGGGGATATAATGTTAAACCTCTAAATATTAAATGTACACAAACTTTTTTACCAATTTTTTTGCATATATGTACATTTGTTTACTTAGTTATAACAAAAAGCCCTAAATCAAAATCTTAGGGTTCTCTTATATTTCTTAGGAGTGCTGCTGGTAAGCAGAAACTGGGTCCATTTACTCTGTTAGGCACTGTACAGAGTGGAGATCCTCTGTTAACTTTAGCTATCTAACAGTCTTTATGAAACTGGAGAACACCTTGGCAAAAGAGTGTGCCCATGACCAAGTCAGAATGTAGAAGAAGCCATCAATACCACATAGTAGATAGTTTATTATCTTACCCAAATCCAAGCGGTAAATAAATTATTCTGGTCAGATATGGGTTTGGTGGTCATTACAGGGAATTAGGGTAACTCCTGTCATAAATTTCTTGACAGAAGAAATTTGGAAGATTCACAACTGTGAAAAATTCAGATTCCAGGTGATACTTGAAAAGTCCATTTCTCTTTAATTTTTCAGATCTCAGGAGGACCGATTGGAACTTTGTGGACAACAGGCTCTTCCTTGACTGGGCCTACCAACGTATTTTCATATAGCAGTATAAATTATTAATAACAACTGATTAAAAACTTAAAAGTGAGCAGTCAGAGAGGACTTTTACTACTGTAATTACTTTTTAGTTTGCTTTTTAATTAAAGCTAGGTATGCACATAGATTGGAGTCAATTAGTTTTCATAAAGTTTTATTTTTAACTAGAAAATCACTTTCAATTCTTTTTAGTTGAATTCTTCAGCATAGTTAAAGGGTGAGCCTATTATATTACTATGTGATTTTTTTGTTTTAGATGCTTATTTGCTGCTCTTCCTCCAGGAAAGACAAGGATTTAAATCCCCTTTACATACACACTCTTTCCAATATCTTTTTGCTACAGAGTTCTAATGTTGGTTTAAGCAATTATGGACTAAATGCTCCTGATAGCTAAAGCTATGTGGTATGCAACCATTTTCCTCCTTATATCATACTTTTCTCTGATGGTTTTAACAGTCTTATCATTGTTCTCTTAGTTTTCTATGTGCTGAGGATCATTCAACCCAGGTCAAACAATCCTTTCAACACACCCAGAAACACTGAGTGTTCTATCTACATGGACCTGACACCTGAGATATCCTTCTGGGTCAGCCCCTCCCAGGCTGGTGGAAAAGCTGCTCTTCTGGCATTAGGATCCTGTCCTCAGCCTGGAAATCTTTCTCTTTCTGTGAGGATTCTAAAATCCCCATTTCTTACAGTCTATGTCTTCCTATGTTTATATAAGCTTCAGTTTGATAGATTCTGTGGAAGAATGTACAGGAAAGTAAGTTGTTTTGAGACTTGAATATCTGAAAATGTACTCTTCCCTTATACTGACTTGGTCATGTGGTTAGATATACGACCCTAAAGATAAGGTTTCTTAGAATCCTAAAGGTCTTTTTCTAATGTCAAGTGACTTACTATATTACTTTTAACAGGTCACTGCTTTTCTGATTCTTGGTCCATTCTAGAGAAACTATTATTTTTTGGACAGTTGTAGGATTTTGTCTTTATCTTGAGGGTTCTCCAACTCTGTGTTGATAACTTTGTTAAGAATCAGGGTCTGCCTTTAAAAGTCACTCAGCCTTATCAAATTGAAAATTCATGTTTACATTTTAGGAAGTTTGCTTCTGTATTTGGACAGGTCCCACTCCTTGATTTTCTTTGTTTTTTTCTCTTTGTGGCTCTATCCTTCAGTTACTGAACATCCTAGACTATTCCATAGGGTCATTTTTCCCTCCCTCCTTCCCCTTTTTCTGTCTTTAATTTACTCTCTTGGATTTCTTTAACTCTACCTCCTAACCATTTTTTTCTGAGATTTTTAAGTCACTTCCTTTTTATTTTATGAGATTTCCTGTTTTAAATGTGTTCCTTTCATATAGGAAAGACACTGTTCTTTTTTTCATGGGTGTGCTATCTTCTCTTATTTCTTGTAGGGATATTAGGTACAATTTTTTAAAAAAAGTATTTTTATTTCTATATAATATTTGTCTCTTCTAAGTTAGTTTTTCTATTTGTTCTGTTCTCTTTGTTTTATATGAAATGAGCTCTGCAATTATCTACTACCCTTGGCTATCTGCTCATACTGAAGAGGAGCTATTGAGGAACAACTAAAAAGAGGCATCATTTTAATCGTGCATTTTAGTCTCTCTCTAATCCTTACATTAAGAAAAAACAAAGGAGTGTATTATCAGTTCAAAAATAGAGTTTTTAGTAAGAAAATGCATAGTACATATATTCTCTGTACAGGCCAAAATAATTAATTATAAATAATTAACATACCCTTTCTGGTACTGTTTTCTTATGATTTCCAGAATGAATGTGGTAACAAAAAAATATGGTCACAATTCTTTGTAGCTTTTCCCATTAGGACGTAGTCTTTTCCCCACTTCTTGAATCTCAACAGGCCTTATGACTTATACTGGCTGACAGGATATGGGTGAAATTATCTTGGATATCTAGGTTCTCCAAAACCTAGGCTTAGATATTCCAGGTTCCACCTGTGCCTTCTTGGAACTACCCTGGGTGCTGGCTTCGCAGGTGAGGCAGCCCCTAGTTTTGGTGTCACCTAAATATAGCTGTTTGAAGAGCTTTGGCCAGAAAAACTGCCTAATCACCTCTGAATTGTGAAAAATATTGGAGTGGTTTGTCTCATAGTTCAAGATAACATAATGGAAAGAACAAGTTTCTTTCTTTTTTTTTGTACCAGGGAATGAACTCGGGCCTTGTGCTTTCAAGGCAGAAGGCAGAACCACTGAGCCAAATCCCCTGCCCAAGAACAAGTTTCTGTTCTTTTCCGTACATTTATTTATTTATTTTGCTAGTAAAGATTGGTAAACTTTACTTTGCAATGACGGAAACAGACATAAGAGCTTCCAGAGAAGAACTGTTGTTAATCTCTGTTTACTTTCAAAACATCTTTTCATATTGAGTCACTTCTATCTTTTACCACTTATTTTAAATTATATAGAAAAAATCTGAAAGTTGCTAACATCCCAATTATGTCATACTTTCAGAGACAATTCACAGTGCTCATCTAATAAAAATACAAAACCAACATGAAAACAAAAAAAAAGCAATCAATGTTGTCCTTGTAGTCCCATAACAGCTCTATTTGGAGACAATATTGTTTAGGGTGACGATCTCCAAATTCCTCTGAGGACATATGCCAGTAGCAAAATATTTTTGAGCCTGGATCTTCAGCATATGTACATTTAATTATTTATAAATAATGCACATGTATTATGTTACTAATCTGTTACCTACATTTAACATAACCCGAAAATAAATCAATAATAGACAAGCTAAAGGTGGAACAAATAACATTCTTAAATGTCTTTGTAATTATATAGCTTCAAACCAATGTTAGCTAATATCTCAAGGTATGTATATACTTAAGAGCAAGGTTCATGTGGATAATAGTAAATAAACATTCATATTCTAAATAATATTGTTTTCAAGTTCAACTTCTTTAGCTAATTTCCAGTCACCTGATTAGATTATTAATACTCAGATATAGTATAATGTGACCAATGAAGACCTTCACCCAAAGAAGATAAATGTCCGCTGTGTCATTTCCTCATTGCTCACTCTTCCCTGCATCTTTAATCCATAGTTTTCCTTTTAAGCCATGAATCCTCTTGTGAAGGTGCATTTAGTAAAGTCTAGAAAATATAATCCATAATCCTCATCACCAGGTAATTTTTAGAAAATACTGAAAATGAAAAAAAAATGTCAGAAGATGACATTGTGGAATCCTTAAGAATTCCCTCAGACTACCTCTTCTAACATTCTTTAACATATACATGGCCCAAGTGAGAGTTTCCATGTCATCTCTTACATTAAATAAGTAAAATTTATCTTGTTGCTGATTGTTTTAGTTTTTACTTTTTCTTTTCTCTCTCTTGTTTTGTTTTGTTTTTTCTGAGACAGAGTCTTGCTATGTAACCGAGGCTGGCCATGAACTCACAGGGATCCTCCTGCTTCAGCCTCCTGAGTGCCGGGATTGTAGGCATATGCCACCACGTCTAGCTGTTTTAGTTTTAGAAGTATAAATAAATGAGCTTCTCTTTTCTGTTCCTGAGCTAATGTACTATTTTACACACTCCCTGGGTATAGGCATTTAGTCCACATTGTAAACACTTTATTGAGGGAATAGCACAGCATACTTAAATTCATAGAGATGGGAATTAGAATGAATGCTGTGTGCCAGGAGTTGGAAAGAGGGGAATGAGGAATGACTGTTTGATGGATACAGTTTCAGGATGGGAAGATGAACAAAGTTCTACAGGTGGATGATGACGATGTTGTAAAACAATGTGAATGTACTTAACTCCACAGAATTGTCCATTTTAAAATGTTTAATATGGCAATAAAAAGAAATATACATTTCCATTTGTACTCAACACTCCTAAAATCTGAGCAGAAGGGGGCCTTTCAGAACTCTTGGAAGTGTTTTAGAACCTCAGAGGCAGCAAGAAGGAGGTAAGCAGGTAACCAGACAATCTATTACTTTTGTGGAGTAGGCCTAGCTGAAGCTTGGATACATTTGAATTAGGGCCACCTTTTAAGCATTCTTCAACACAGACAGAACCCTTTGATGTTAAAAGGCCCAAGAACTCCTAGGAGCCCTATTACTATGGTCTACATGTTTGTTATAGTCTTCAGTGAAGCCCCAGTACATCAGATGTTTCTTTTCTGTGTCCGCTGATACAATGAAGGACATATTTATAGAGAAAGTTATTTCACAAGAACTGGAGGTTTAACCTTAAATTTCACTAAATGAGGTCCTGAATAAATACAACTTTACCCTGTGCCTAAATTTCAAAGCCACATGGATTTTGGGAGGCCTTTAAACTTAAAAGCTCAAAACTTAATTTCAAATGCAATACATCAAAGATCCCTTCACAATGAAATTAAATTATCAAGCAGAATGACTCAATTATCAACAAGAAGGATAGGGAGTGGGGAAAATAAACAAAAGGCAGACCTGGGCATTTTACCTTGAGTACCACTACAGGCAAATATGGGCAGCAAAATTAAATAGTTTCAGGATGGCTAAGGATGAGGACAAGAGCCTTACAAAAGCAGCAGAAGAAAGAAACTACTACTTATAGAGTTGTGTTTGGTAGGCACAGTATCCAACACTTTATACATTGGTTAACTTGATTCTTCAAACAATCCTATGAGGGATTTAAAATACAGATGAGACTGTCAGCAATGTAAGGTACCTTTATCCAACTCCTCCGTCAGTGCTGAGAAATAGAAAGAGGCAAGAGAGTCACATTAGATGTAGATTTGGCTTTAGTACTCCAAGGGCAGGACTCGGTCAAGGGAGAGAAGAGCTAGGCACAGTGTTAAAAAAAAGCACCTCTCCCCACTTGTTCTGTGGGAGTGGGAGCTGGAAGGAGGAGTTTCTGGCCGCTGGAGGTGCTTGTGGCAGCCATCTGTCTGTCAGTGTGACCCACGCGCTCTGCTTCCTGGAGAGGGGCAGATACAGCAGCATATGCAGGGCTCTTGTGGGGGTATTTCTCTAGCACACTTCCAAGATTCCTGAGAAAAGCTAAAAGGCTGTTGGCTTGAACAAATGCGTTAATTGGGCTTGTTGTACCTTTAAACAAATAATATAACGATGAATTTTTAGTCATCTTCTCTCTTTTAGATGCAGACATGACAGAAGTTCTGAGCATCTCCTTTTTCTGGGTAATGTTTAAGCAAATATTTTGCTTCACACAGTCAACCCCAAAGGACAGCCCTTATTATTAGTATATAAAGGAAGATTCCAATGCTATTTCCGCTGAAGGTATACAATAATAATCCATAAATTTTAAAATTAATACTCTGGTAAGATTTTTCTCTATAACACAATCTCTTTTTTTTTTTTTTTCAGTATCCTAATATCACAACCAAAAGATCATCCCCAGAAAAGGTCAAGATCGTGTCATGAAACTGAGTGAAGTTCTGTTATTTCTCTAAAAAATGTAAGAGTATCTCCTGGACAGTAGGAACAGGTCCTCAGGAAGCCTAAGGAGCGATTTCCCAATGAAAGGAGACATGTGGACAATTTATTCTGTTCCCCTGTTCAAGCTGTCTCACCTGAATCTTCCAGGGACTCTCATTCTATAGAGAAGAGACTTGGTCTTAAGTAGAAAAGAGCCACTTTCTACAAGAGTGCCTAAGATAAAGCCTGGAGGAAAGACAAACACCTAAATGCATGTGTTATAGACTGGATCCAAAGCTTTGGTAAAGTATATAGGTCATTTAAAAATAATCATTCTACAGGCACAAGTAGTAGGACCTTTTCAGACTTAAAATAGTAAAAATTTTCCATAATGAGTTAAAGATAGAAAGAGATATTGTTTGAACTGGTGTCTCTTCCCCAGGTGCGAGGCTAATGACTTTATTGTTTTCCTTTCAGGAAATTTCTCATATAAAGATAGTCTCTGTAGTATAGTTTCAAATTGGGAATTGTTACACCTGGTGCCATGTGACTGTTGCCTATGATGGCTTTTGCTATTCTAGGTCTCTTGTGGTTCCAAATGAATTTTTGGATTCTTTTTTCTAGTTCTGTGAAATATAGTGTTGGAATTTCAATTGGCATTGCATTGAATGTATATAGCAGTTTTGGTAGTATGGCCATTTTCACTATGTTGATTCTTCCTACCCAGGAGCAGGGGATATCTTTCCATTTTTTTATATCCTCTTCGATTT
>NW_022900916.1:33728796-33865746 GCF_012274545.1 Fukomys damarensis
CGTAGGGGAAGAACAAAAAGGGAAAAGAAAAAAATGTGAGAGAATGAAAAGATGAAAATAAAGTGTTTGTAGATGGGGAGGGGAAGAGGGGGTGAAGGGAGGGCAGAGGTAAGGGGAAAAAATGAGAATCAAGACTTGCCATGTAAAGGTACATGATCCCAACAATGAATGTAACTGTACTGTATCCCTAAATGTACCAATAAACTCAATGAGAAAAAAAAATAAAAAAATAAAAGGCTAGATAAATTAAAAAAAAAAAAAAGATAGTCTCTGTTTACAGAGAGATCCACTTACACTGCTTATCACCACCTTCCTGAGGTGCTATAATATAATAATTCTGATAATATTTTCCTTGCCTTGTCTTCTAATCACATAAGCGTCATAATACCTCATAGTTGCCATCAACTGTGTGTTTTCACAGAATGGGGGTGGGGGTCCAAAGAGATACAGAACATACATATGCTGGAAAATAAAAAGAATAAAACAGAAGACGGAAATTGCAATTAAAATGCAATAGTTCTCCACTGCATGTCCCAATGCTAGTTAATACAGACATTTCCAATAACTTTAATCTTTAAGTGGTGATTGTTGAAAAAAGAATCAAGTTTGCGTTTCTTAAAAGACAAGAGGGACGAAAATGACTTGTCATATCTGGCTGGTTTGGAAATATAAAATCCAATTCTGAAGAAGTAGAGATAAGAAAACTGCAGTGGAAGTGCCATCAGCTTAGCAAACACTAAATAATGAACAATGCAGAGACTGTCCAGTGTGATAAAATACTCTATTAGAGGGACTGTTTTTAAATGAGTGATAATTGTGGCACATCCACAGTAAAAGGTTATTGAATTTTTATCTGTAGAAGAAGCTTTTGACAGACTTGCTAAAAAAGTCACCTACAAATAGTGCCTTCTTAAGATGAATTTGACCAAAGGGGTTTTCCAGCATGAAACATCTTTCTGACATTTACAGGATTTTTGCCTCCTTGAAGAACCAGATCAGATATTCTTGATTTTTATAAAGATGCTTAGATTTTTCATCAGTCTTAGAGGAAAGTCCCCATTATTCTTCATTTCATAAAAGTAGGATTAAGTTGTTAGTTAAGTACCCAGTCAAATCCACCCAGGATTCAATGAACAAAGTTCAAGGATGTTAGTACACAGAATTACCTGCTAATAATGATATTTACAGACCTATACTTGATGAATATCTGTTCCTCATATAAAAAGAAAGGTATTTTACATTTTATTGTATAATTTATAATATTTAATATACATTACAGTATTTGATTTAATATAATGAAATAAAAGATTCTTTCCTTGAATACATGATCATCAAAGCTGCTTTCAGAATAGGTCCTTTGAGGGCAGGGGATACAACTATAACACTTCAGGTCCTTAAAGTAGGTGAAATAATGTCAAAGTCCCTCCCATTCTTCCTTTTAGTTTACTCAAGGCCATTCATCCCAGAGACACAACATGACATTCATCTTGGTGTTGGAATTTTGAGAGGCAGCTAAAGGGCAGCCATGTCTGTTTCTGTGAGGAAACACAGGCACACTGGTTTGGTGTCCTGAAGTACCCTGTAAAAAGGGACTCCAGTGCATTGCTTTTACACACCCTGAGAACAGTCAGATTTAGTATAGATTTTGTCACTGACTCATTTTGACCTTGGGCAAATGGCCAAACTTCTGTTTCATGATCTTGCTTTGTAAAACAGAGATACTAAAAGCTGGCCTGTCAACTATAGCTTGAGGCAGGGATAGGTAATAAAAAATTAATGATTACAAAGGTCCTTGAAAGTATGAAATGTAATCTAACTGTGGAATACCATTATTATCATGATACCCTTTGGGACAGTTACATGCACACACATTTGGACATGATGCCCCTTGGCAACACTATCCTGGGGCTGGCAGTCTGGAAAAAGTCTTTATGCACTATTGATGAATAAGTAAGCTATCTGCAAAAGCACCTCCAGTTGATATTTAGAATGATTTTCTAAATTCAGTGCCACCAAGTGATGGGAATTTCTGAGCCAGTTCTTCTTTCTTTTTCTGGGTTTTCTCTCAGGATTTATCTTTCCTCATTCATTGCATTCTGTAACATATCTAAACCTAGTTTCAAGGATGAAGAAATTAAAACACAAACCCTTTTTCTAGTGAGGAGTTCATTAAGTCATAATTTCACATTGGTACAAGGCTTATCTAAAGCTTTAAAGCATCTAACAATTAAGATAACAGCTGAGATTTACTGTTACAATCAGCATTTTTAGGTACAATCTTTCACTACTCCTTATTATTAAAAGCCTTTTGGCAGTCAAATCAGTCCACTTAGATCTCCTGTTCCAGATATGCTGCCGTAGAAGCCGTTCTGCAGTACTATGCCTGATGTCAGCTAAGACCCGGGCAACTCTGTATTTCACATCTTAGTCTGGCTCTACGATTTTGACATGCCATTTTAGAGTCCTCTCTTGCTTTCCAGCTTCTCCTGTCTCTTTTTCCCAGAGATTTTTCATTTTATTTATTCTTCTTGTTTCCATTTTATAGTTTTGTTTGCAGATACAATCATTCAGCTGGAAGCTCTCAGTATCCCTGATATTATTGTATTTTAATAAAACATTTCCCTTAGGGATACAAATGCTGGCACTTGGAAAGAAACAGCTACATAATTCTTTATGGGGAGAAACTTAGTGCTCCATAATTACACTGACCACAGAAGCAACCTTCTATAGCATCACAACTGATAATTACCTCCTTGCAGAGTGGGAAGAGGTACTGCTTCCTAGTCAGGACAGGGAACTCTACAGATGAGCAGCTAACTGTCGGAAGGGAACTGCTTTTGGATATGGCATGTTTTTCAATGATAGCTTAGCCTTCTTTTCAAAGTTGTGAAGAAGAGAAAGGTACCCTGGCTTCTCAAATGGCCATTTGTGGGCTCATGAATGTAGATCTATTCTTAGGGGAACTGGTGGGTGGAGAGTCATGCTTTACTAGAAATGATTCTGGAGCACAGATGTCCTCTTTTAAAAATTACCAAATATGAGATGAAAGAGAAGTCCAGGAGGAGTAGGAGAAAGGTAAAGACCCAGTCCAAAGAATAAGAGCTGGTAAAATTCAGGGCAGGAATAAGAGAGTCATAAGATTCACACAGGAAGCACAGTAATCTGCTACTGAGTACTGTCTGTGTGTCAGACACTGCTAAAAACCCCAAGTTCATTACCTCATTTAATAGTTACAGAGACCAAATAAGTAGGCATCATTAATTCTGCTTAACAGGTGAGGAAAATCTATTTAGCTCTGAAGGATTAAATAACTTCCCCATAGTGATACAAAAATTTGCTTGAATTGTCCTCAAGTATATTTCAAAGTTAAGTATATGTGCTAGGCCTTTTAGGCCAAAGAAAAAGAAAAGAATGGAAAAGATTCTGCGAATTAAAAGAGAGCACAAATGTGTTAGCAAAGGCAGAAACGGCCATATTGGTGTCCAGTGAGAAGGAAAACGTTTAGTAAAAATGTTTAAAACAGGTATCCCTTGTATACCAGCATGTAAAATGTGTTCACAGCACAGGAACATGGGCGATTCCATTGAGATCAGCCTGCAAACAGGATGAGAATCGACAATCATCCCACATAGTACATTAATGTGGAACAGGAGATGGAGGGATTCAGGTGATATTACCTACTGAACATAAGAAAAAGCAGTTTCTCCATTCCTATTAACTACACAGGATTCAGAAGAGCCTTCAACAATCAGGTGAACAGAGCAGCTGCCACACAATTCTCTCTTCACTGTGATAAATTTCAATGCATTTATAAATATCAGCAGAGTACAATATAATTAAGACTGAAAATGAACAAAACCAAATCATCATAAAATTACCACTTGGTGTTTTTGTTCCTACAAAACATGATTGTTTCTACAAAACTGTGAAATTGAGTACAATATGGAAATATATTTGGACATTATTTTAATAAGACAGAAAGACTCACACGGAAGTATAAGTAGTGTCAATTAGATGAAACCAAAACATAGTCAGAGTTGGACAGCAGGTGGGAAACTCAAATACCAAAGGTAATTTAATTTCCTTATTAAACAATGTGGTCATGAAATCAATCAATGACAACAAATTCGGAAAGCAGCATCAAAAAAAGAATAATAGGAATTGAATGAAAGTATCATAAATAAAAGAAGGATGATAATAATAGAAACACTAAGAGCCAGTTTAAGAAAATGACAGCTCTTGACAAAAAATAAAATAAAATAAAATAAAGAGAGAGAGAGGATGAAAAAACAAGGGACTAGACAGCTTAACCACAGAAACTAAACATGTAGAGATAGTCTAAGCAATACTGAGAAGGAGCTGTCTGATAAGAGTCTACAGATATTTGAAACTTGTACACATTAAAGCAGGAGAGGAATTACCTACCACATCTAATTCAAAGGAATCAGATGAAACCATGAGAAGGAAAACTCTGGATTAATGGTTTGAAAAAGGAAAACTGAAACAGGACAATTTCTCCTGAGCTCTTGGCTAGGGAAATTTATTCTCATTTGTGCCAAGTTGGTAACTAGATGGGAGATTTTCATTTTATTTTTCATTTACCATTGAAGCACAAGAAGTCCAACATAGCGAGCTCTATCACGAACAAATCACATCTTTACAAAATGTTACATCATAGTGGTCAAAGTATAAACACAACCTGATATACGACATAATCATGTACTTGGGAGATGGGGTGGACAGGCAACTGGACCTATTCCATCTTTATTTTCAATGACACATTTGACCAATAAACACTTTTGTAATCATTCCATGGATTTGGAAGTTACAGTTTTTTTTGTGTTGAAAAACATGTATTATTATGGCCTTCTCATTTATCTAGTTTGAAAAGAGTAAAAGGAATTTGAATTTGGGTGATAGTTGGGCTAACAAAAATTTGCTAAGCAGAAGGGGTTTATTGTGCTGACTCTGGCATAGAAACAAAGTATAATATATCTGTACCTGATGTTTCCGTTCACAAAACAAAAAATCTATGCTTCTGAGAACAGGAGAACCAGCAAATAAATTCAAAGCATTTTCCAAATGTAAAGAGCTACAGAAACTGAACAAATTGTTAGAGGCTCTAAAAAATTAGCAGGTCTTAACTTTGGATGTTTGCTGAAATTACCTGGAGGGATACTAGAAATCATAGGTGATTCTAACATGAGCCACAGTCAAGAGCTCCTTTAGAATCCTGGTTCTCAATCAGGGTACTGCCCTATGGCCATTAGATGAAAAGCTCTGGGAGTAGGGCTCAGCTCCCCAGCTGATTATAACGGATACACAGCCAAATTTGAGAAATGTTACTCTAAAAGGATATATCTAAGAAAGCAAGTTTCACTGGCCAAATCACTGCACATTAAGTTGTAATAATTATTTAAAAATAAGACTTTTTACTGAAGAAATCTCAACATCGGTTTGTTTGAAAATAATACAGTTGTTTCTATTTATTAAGGGTTGAATATACACAAGAAAACTAAAGCAGCTGCAGGTTCTAATATAATAACTCAAAAGGAAAACCAGCTCCTACTTCCCAAAACCTTTCTGACCTAAGATTGTAATTTATATAAATTAAATAATTATTTAGCGTAATCATTTTGGTAGGTATTCAACTTGTCCAATGATTGAGTTTACAATAGATACATTCATTATATTAAAACAAAGCAATTTGTGATAAGAAAGTGGAGAGTTCATTTAGAACTCAGAAGGAACTATCTAGAAAGGGTTATATGAATTGGAGGCACAAAAATCAGTCCCAGAATATCATCAGTGATAAGTTACATGGATAACACAGATCAGTGATGGTGAACCTTTTAGAGGTTGCAATGATAAACAGCTGCCTGCAGCATGGGTGCCACACATTTGGCACCATTGAATAGATCCTTGATGTGATCAGAATACACTCGACCTTTCCGAAATAAAAAATCCAGAAGCCAGTCCAATGACAAAAGACATCAGACTAACTCACATGAAGGACACTACAAATACCCACCCAGCATCATTCCTCTAAACTGAAGGTCATCAAAAACAAAAAAAGACAAGGAAACTGTCAGTCTAGATGAAACTAAGGAGAATAAGTAACTAAATGTACTGTCATATCCTGGAAGGGATACTAGGGCAGAAAAAGGACATTAGATAACAACTAGAAATTTTAAACAAAGTAGGACTTTAGTTAATGGAAATGCATCAATTTGGTTCATTACTCGTGACAAATATACCACACTAATGTAAGATGTTAACAATGGAGAAAACTGGGTGCTAACTGTACTATCATTGCAACGGTATTCTAAATCTAAGACTATTTTGAAATCAATTTTTATTTTAAAAAGGTCAAATCCTAGGAGCATCACAATGGATATATTAACCTGTTTCTGTAAATTAAGGTATGGTATTAGAAATGTTTTGCTTCCCCAAAAAAGGAAAATAAATTCTAATCCTAAAGATGATGATGATGATGATGATGATGATGATGATGATGATGATGATTTTTTTCTTTTTTACAAAAAACCAAGATACAAAGGGGGGCATCTATGGTCTTCAGGGTAAAATTTCAACTTGATTGGCTTTGGGATCATCCTGAGATGTGTTGGAAAAAACTTTTAGGTGAGTCTGACTGCGTCACGGAGGCGGGGCTTGAGGATTGTCGGTTTCACCTCTCTGGCTCTGGCACTCCTCCTTTGCTCTGCTTTCCTGCTGCCATGAGCTAAGCAGCTTTATTCTATCATGCCCTTCTGCCACGTCCTTCCACAGTGCTGTATGCCTGGGGAGCCAGCCAATCATAGACGGAAACCAAGAGCTAAATGAAGACTTTCCGCCCTTAAATTGAGGGTATTGTGTACTGTGTTTCAGTGATGGGGAGGCTGACTAATAACACAGCCTCCTCTAGGAAGCTAGCAATATAGGTAAACAAGCCCATGAGCCTCCTTCCAGTTCTATGTGGTCTACTTTTTAAAGTGATACCTCCTTACTAGAGACTCTAGAAGTAAAAACCATTCACTGACAGCCAATTGATTTTAGACAAAGGTGCTAAGAACATTGGAGAAAGGGTTGTCTTTTCAATTAATGGTGCTGGGAAAATTGGATATCCACATGCAAAAGAATGAGACTAGACCCTAGTCTCACGCTGTTATAAAAATGAACTCTTAATGGATTAAAGACTTAAATGTAAAACCCTAAGTGATGATACTGCTATAAGAAACCATAGCGGAAATGCTTCAAGATATTAGAATTGGCAAGGATTTTCTTTTACAAGATCCAAAGGTGTAGGGGAAGTGAGAAGGGTAGGGGAAAGGAAATAAGGGAAAAGAAAAATATATGAGAAAATGAAAAAATGGAAATAAAGTTTTTGTAAACAGGGAAGGGAGGGGGGTGAAGGGAGGGCAGGGGTATGGGGAAAAATGAGAACCAAGACCTGCCATGTAAAGGTACAAGATCCCAATGATGAATGTAACTGTACTGTATATCTAAAATGTACCAATAAACTCAATGAGGAAAAAAAAAGATCCAAACACACAGGAAACAAAACAAAAATATACAAATGGGTTTATAGTAAACTAAAAACTTTCTTTACAGCAGAACAATCAACAGAGCAATAAGACAACCTACAAGTGGGAGAAAATATTTTTAAACTACACATCTGACAAGGGGTCAATATATAGACTATATAAGGAACTCCATAATACTAAAACAAACCAATTAAAATTGGGCAATAGAGCCAAATAGATATTTCTTGAAATAAGGTATACAAATGGTCAGTAGGTTTAAAAAAATGTTCAATATCACTAATCATTAGAGAAATACAAATTAAAACCATGGTGAAATACTGTTGTACCTTAGTAAGAATGGCTGTTATCACAAAAACACAAGGTAGTAAGTTCTGGTGAGGAGACAGAAAAGAGAACCTGTGCCAACCATTGGAGGTAATGCAAATTAATATAGCCACTATAGAAAATACTATAGTATGGAAGTTCCTCAAGAAAATGAAAATACTATATGATCCAACAATTATACTCTGGGGCACATATTCAAAGGAAATGAAATCAGAAGGTTGAAAAGACAATTTAATTTCTATGTTCATTGCAGTACTATTCACAATGGCCATGAAATGGGAAAAAAAACTAAGGTCTCCATCATCTGATGAGTGGATAAAGAAAATGTGGTACATATATATATTAATGGAATAATATTTAGCCATAAAAATGAAATCCTGTCATTTCCAAGAGCATAGACAGAGTTAGAGATCATTATACTTAGTGAAATATGTCAGGCACAGAAAGGTAAATAACACATATGTGGAATATATAAAATATATGTGAAATATTAAAAGACTGATCTCATAGAAGTTAACAGTAAAGTGGTGGTTACTAGAGGCTGGGGAAAATATGAGTGTTGGAGAGATGGGGGTACTAAGTTACAGTTAGATGGGAGAAAAGTTCTGGTGTGCTACTGCACAGTAGGGTAACTACAGATAATGTTGACAGACCATATCTTTCAAATAGCTGGAAGGAAAGATTTTGAGTGTTTTCACCATAAAGAAATGATAAATGTTTAGGGAGATAGATAAGTGATAATGAATGCATGTATCAAAACATCACATGTTATCCCTTAAGTATGTATAATTGTTTTTAAGTGTCAGCTAAAATAGATTTAATAAATACATGTAATATAACCTTAAAACAAAAGAATAAAAAGTCACTCTCATAAAAATTGGAGGCTGGGGATTTAGCTCTGTGGTACTGTGCCTGCCTTGCAAGTGCAAGGTCCTGAGTTCGATCCCTGGCACCAAAAAAAGAAAAAGAAATTGGAATATAATCTAAGAATTTTTGCAGAGGTCATATTTTAATCTGGGAATTTTCATAACCACAACAATATCAGTCTTTATGATTCTTACCAACAGCAAATATTACAAAAAGCTGATATTTTATGTCTTTGCTGCAAGATTGAAATCGTGGTCAATTATGGAAAATATGTATAAACCTAAGTCATGAATACTCAGTGCTAAATGTAATCATATTCAACTTGCACTGAAAGGTTGGCCGTTAAAACAGGTCTTGAACATAAAGGTATTCTAGAGGAGGGAGTGGCAGATAGAGCCTTAGTTGGGGTTGGAGAGAATGACAGAATCAGAAAATAAGACATATACTGAACAAAAGGGAACCGAGTTCAAGCCCCAGTACCAAAAAAGAGAATCAGAGAGACCTCCAGAGAAGGTCATGTTTGGTCAATCCAAGCCCTCTCTGGGATAGTTTATAGAGGACTTGTCAACAACACTCTTTTTCTCTGGAATCAAATCATCTTGGGACAAAAGGAAGTCAAAGATATCATAGGGAAGGTGCTTACCTGAGATTAAAAGCGATAAAGAGAAAGCGCCAAGAGATGGAGACAGGTGTGCAAGCAGGCCTGTGACCTGATGGTATCTTCTAAATATCTGGATTCAGCCACACCTGAATGAAGGCCTTTCATTTGTCAGTTTCGTGAGTCAATGCAGTTATTTCATTTTGGTTAGTCTGTAGCTTGCAACTGAAAGAAGCTTATGGGGGAACAAGTGTAGCAAAGGCTGAGGAAGAAAATACCCAAAGGACACAGAACAGGAACGAAGGACTGTAGGAGCACAAAAGTGAGAGAAGTGTCTTGTGTAATTAGCATCTAGAAGAAATGGGGAGGCCCCTTTACATGTAAAGAAGATAGAGTGACATTTAGGTAAATACTAAAAGAAATTTTAAAATTGCCTTTGAACATAGCATCACTTCTCATTCTCGGACAATGTAGGACCAACCATAGTCTTTTTCAGCTGGCTGAGAATTCTGCTCAGTACATCTGAAGGAATATTCCTTCATGAAAATAGCTTTCTACAAACTTTCTCTAGTCCATTACATTATAGCTTTTTCAGTTTAATAAGGGAGGCATTTACAATACCAAATAGCTAACAAGACATAGAACAATAAATAAACCTGAAATCTTGTCTTTCCTCCCATCCCCTAGGTATTCATGGGTGTTGAACAAAAGGACACTGTTTTCTTCAAGACACATAGTATCCAGACTTAGCAATGCTTTACTTGTAGCAATCATTTGGTCCACTTTTCGAAAGAATACTAAAGAGCTGTCCCTTCTCCCTTTGTAGTCACAATGACATGAAACAATCAAGAGTAACCCATACTCAGAGAATACCCCAAATATAAATACCAATGGGCATCCGTCCTCAGAGTTCACAGAGCAGGCAAGTGTGGTTGAACCAGGCCGGTTGTTGCAGGATAAGCGAGGCTCCCTCAATGCTTTGTTTTAGCAAAGCACCAGAAATTGTGATTACAGTTCACTTGGGTTTGCACTCATTGTCAAAATGCTGACAGTCACTTAAATCACTCACTGCATGGAATAATCACCCTGAAGAAACTGAGAGGGTGCTACTTATATGATTTAATGGAACTGAGCACATAAGACAGAGTGTTAATAGGCATGATAGAAGAGATCTGTGTCAGAATAAGAGAGATGATTAAAGACATGAATTAGACATCATCTCAACTGGAGATTCTTAGTGACATGAACACAATAGCGAAATGTCCAGTTGCACAGTTAAGCATAACTCATAGAGCATCTTTCTCCTTGAAAACAGTTGATGCCAAGTTAGCCTGTCTGAATCACACAACGGCTTGCTACAGAAGCTATGAACCATCTCACCTTGTAAAGTCCTTTGTAAATGGACAAGAATAGAAATCTGTAATGCTGTGCCATTTGAAATAAGAGATTGTGTTATTAAATATGAGACATTTCTGGCACACAATATGAGAGGACCCATTCTAAACATCACTAAGAAACTGGTCCAAACATTAACAGGAGCCAAAGAAAACCAGGTATCTGGTATCTTTTCAGAGTTGTTCATTCTGCAATTAACAAAGAGAAAATTAGCTCTTTCTTTTTTTGTGTGGGGGGGTAGGGATATGGATTAGGTCCAAGAGATAAAATGGGTACTTTCAATTACTGTTTGTGATAGAAATGGGTGCTATTATGGGATTATAGAAGTTGGAAGGGCCTTTCCAGGATACCTCTGTATGCAGTTTGCTCAAATATAATACTGTGCCCAAACTACCCTTACTAACCACATACATTTCCTACTCTTATAGATTTCTGAGATATATGTGAATAATTTTATCAGCAGATAAACATATTTTAAGTAAAATGTATATATATATATAAAAGTACAGCCAGGTGGGATGGTGCACACTTGTAATCCCAGTTACTTGGTAGACTGAGGCAGAAGGATGACAAGCTCAAGGCCGGCCTAGGTCACTTAGCAAGATCCTGTCTCAAAATAAAAATTAAAAAGTATCAGAGATATAGCTCAGTGGTATAACATCCTTGGGTTCCATCCCCAGAAATACAAAATAAAATGAAAATTAAAAAATAAAATGTAAATGAAAAGTATTTTATGAAGATTTACAAAGCAAATTATCTGATCATTCTTTCAGTTCCTTCTTCTCGTCACACGCTGGTCTTCCAGATGGGGATACAATCATCCTGAGGGTGTATATGTAATAAGCATTCAAGGGACTTATTCACTCTGGCTCTGGGGCCTGTATTTCATGAAATAATTTACCCCTGTGCATTTCAGTCACTCTTCTTCCTCCTCTAGGCTGGAATCATGGTTAATCAAATAATAGTATCTTCTCAAAGGACAGTGGTAATAGATAACTCATTCTGAAGTTCACAGTCCAAATAGCATAAGCATTTTCTTTCTTGCAATCATTTGACAATTAACCCTAATAGGAAATTCAGAGCTGATTTCGCTGTTTTCTTCTTTATGCTGATGATCTGCTTTTTACTATCCTGTTTCTATCTCTCTATTCTTTGATCTAAATCTGACTTTTCCTTTATTGCTTCTTCATGTCAGTTTTTCTGGGCTTTTATTTTAATAATATTATAAATATTCCCAAAGTATTGCTTTTTAAAAAGTTATGTATCTTATAGTTATTAAGGCTTACATGCATCAAAGTTTTAAAATTATTTTTGAGTCACTGGTTCTTGATAGAAAAAGAAGCTCCCCATTCTTACTTTATACCCTTAATGTCTTTGAAATCTTTTATTGTTATCCCTCAGCAATCTCTTTTCCAGAAAAATTGTTGGCCTCATTACCTTCATTTCCGAGCACCTTAATCACTTCTATTATTGTCCTTTTAGACACTTTTTATTAGCCCTATATCAAGTTAAAAAAGTGAGAATATAGCTGTTCACTCAACCCTGACCTGAAACACTGCTGCCCTTCAGAAGTTGTTGTAGTGCCTTCTGCTCTTGAGGCTAAGTGGTTTGATATGATATAATTTTATATTGCTAAGGTTTAGTATCAAGCTATGTTAACATGAGCCTTTCCTGGCTCCCCACACCCCACACAAGGAAAACAAAGTTGTCATTTTCCCAGAATCTGAAGTAGAAGATAAGCAACAGGAACATACTGACAACTTGGGACATGTGCCCATACAGTAACAGGTGCATACACACAAAGTTAGAATGAAAGCGCCCAGACCAGTTCCTTAGTCATCTTTATAATTGGTGTTTTACTAGAAACTTACTCTGAGCTGTAGAGAGATTAGAGAAAGCTGACTTTGTTCGGCCTGCCAACCATTCCAAGCTTTCATGCATATTAGCCAAGGCTTTGAGGTCACTGACGTCACGGAGAATGTCTTGTGCAGGGATTAATTTATCACCCAGGTTCCCAATTAGAACTTCAGATTCCTTGCCAAAGGCTGCCCTGAAAAAAAAAAATCAGATACATACTTCACTTACAGCATGGTAAAGGTAAGGGCAGGCAACACTTTTTAGAGCATGCCTAACACACTGATTATTATAATCACTATTTTATCAAACACTCTTTTCCCTACGTTTAACTTTGCTGGAAAACTGTTACATGCCTGCTTAAAACTATTCTGGTAGGGAAAGAAAGAATGTTGAAAGAAGAAAGAACTGACCCCAATGGTGTACCATCAGGAGCAATCAGTACGTGCTTGACTGACACAGTGACAGTCCCCAGGGTTGGCTTCTATGCTGCTCTCTTGTGGGGTATTTCCTTGATTTTTCTCCAGCTATGGAAGCTGATGAAGTTAGGGTGCCAAATCTGTACATCGTTTGCAGGTTATTGTAATAAAATGGAACAACCAAGTTAAACGGGTGGCTAGAAAATATTTTAAAAGTGTAGAAAACAGAGTACCCTGCCTTTTTAAGTGAGCATCTTATAGCTGAGATAGATGAAGTTTCATTCATTTACTTTTTCTAGAAAACATCTGAGACAAATAAACTACAAGCATTGAGGTATTCATCATTTGGAAAAATAAAGCAATAAAAATCAATGCCAAGATTTTTTGCCAATTGGAAAAATATAATCAGGTGGGTTTCACACAGAGTCTTCTGCCTTCCAAATGTTTTTTAGGGGTTGAAAAGTCAAGTTACTTGGAGTTGCAAAGGAAGGGACTCTGGAGAACACGTGGCACAGCTACTGTGGAGATGAAGGAACGGAGGCTGGGAAGTGAACTGCTTTGTCTACATAACATGGGTGGGAAGCTGGGGCTCATGTTGGTCAATTTCACCAGGTTTCTCAAAGAGAGAGAGGGCTAAAATGAGATCTGGTAACTGAGGTTGGTAGGTAGAAAAATCATGTCTTTTCAGGAAAGTTACACATGGTAGACAAGCAGAGCAGATGCTGGAGGAGGATACAATAGACACGTGGAGTTTTTCTAGGGCTTTTAAATCTCAAAACACCTTAAGTGAAAAGACAGGCAAAGGTTTTATTGAAGTAGAACAGCTCAAATGGAGTTTCAAGCAAGCAGTGACTAGTAACAGGTGAAATATAATCAGAAAGATGTTTAATTGACATATAGGCACTTAATACCCAGGAACAGAGCAGATGCTCAATGTGGAGAAAAATTACTTCTATGAATTAAATGCGTATTAAAAATAATTCTGCCACCAAGTAGTAAGACACAATTAACCTTATTTCAAGTTATTTTTAAAATATTGTTTTTAATTCCTTATTTTTATTACACATTTGCAGTATTTAATGACAGCATTCATTGTGAGGATGTGGCACCTGTACACAACACATCTTCATTCCTTCTTCACCCTCCCCACTCATTTGCAGGGCGTTATTATGGAGGCAGTGAAGTGAACTGGACTGCATGTGTGAGATGATACCAACAGATCTCATCTAGTGTCTTGCACAAGATCTTGGAGTGGGGCCCCAATGCTGCATTTATAACTAATTTCCAGGTGATATCAGGCTATTTTCTGATTAGCAAGGGTCAGAGCACAGGTTTCAAAAGTGAGGAAAGTTTGTGTTTGAATCCTGACTCTGTCACTTACTGTGGGATGCTTTTTAACATGTAGGATGTCTGGGGGTTAGTACTGATGAAACAATGCAAGGATCAGATGCTTAAAAAAAATTTATTGGGGGCCAGGGATTTAGCTCAATGGCACTGTGCCTGCCTTGTAAGCACAAGGTCCTGAGTTTGATCCCCTGTACTGGAAAAAACAACAACAAAAAAATCTTTGTAACTGGGAAAATTTCAATAATAATAAAAATAGAAAAGAGTATAAGAAACCTCTATGTATCTACTGCCCAATTTAACTATCAGCAACTCATAGAAAGTCCTGTTTCCTCTGTACTTACCACTACTCTCATCAGAGAATTGTAAAGCAAAGCATTCAGGCAATATTCTTTAAGTATGTAACAGTGCTTGGAACTGGTCAATGCAAGTAAGTTATAGCTGATATTTTTCTTGGGTCTGTTAAGACATCTCGTAATTTAGCATCAACCCAAGGCATGAGATGATGAATACATTTCAATTAGGTAAGAATGAGCAGCACGAAATAAATTAGATCCCAAACTATTTTTTTAAACTCAACCACATAACACCACCATATACATCACTTTCTCACAGAATCAAGAAATGAATTATTGTGGCAGAAACAGCTAGCTGCCAAACCAGTACTCATTATCCTATGCCTTCCTCATAAAAGGACACTAATATTGTTGGAGTCTGCAATGTGTCCAACTTAAAAAATAATAAAACAAAACAAAATATCCTGCTAAATTTCCCTGCCTCTCTTGCAGACGTGGGGGTCAATGACATGTAAGCTGAAATCATGAGCTTCTACACCGCTTTTGCCTTGGCCCTTTGTAGAATGCAGCCATAGCAACTAAGCTGCAGCAGCTCTTCTCAAACATCAGATGACCTGGAGCATCGAAATCAGTGCTGAAAATAATGAAGCCAAAAGATAAGAGAGCCTGGGCACACTGAGGACGTGATGGAGCTGTGATGCAGTCCCAGACAATATGCTTCTGGGCTTTATGTCATAGGAGAGAAAATGAAACTGTCTTTATTTAAGCCATTGTTATTTCAAGTTTCTGTTACTTGCTACTAAATGTAATTTCTAACTGGCACAAGCATCTAATTAGCATAACTGATGTCATCCTTAGAAAACTTTCTCTGAATTTAGATATCCCTAAAATCCAGTTAGTGGGAAAAGCAAAACTGTGTCTCCCTCATAATTTGAGTCCAGAAGACATTTATAATATCTTCCCCTGGGATGTCACTCAGTCAAGTTGTAAATATTTAGTTTTCTTAATCTGCCCTTATATATCAACTCTTCCAGTCCCTTAATCATCTTTGATAGATATAACACAAAAAATGCCTCTGAGCTGGGTGGTTAAAAAGCAACAGGGGAGGCAAACAGCTTTGAAAACCAGGCTTGAAGCCATTTTTATGCATGTAGGTGTAACCCTGGGTGGAATGTGACAATCAAGACAAATGTTATTATGTAGAAGTCTAATCCACGGTGTGGAGATATGTGGGCCCCAGGCTTGTCGGTGGTACACTTCCAGCTTTAGATGCAGATCCCATTTCCCTTTGGCTCACTGAGATTTGCTTAACCTCTCAGACGGGAGAGCAATAGACTGACAAAAATACAAACTCAAATTCAACTCATGTTGAATACATAGTAGACATCTCATTTGACAGGAATCCATAATCACTTCCTAACAACCTGGAAAAAGCACAGAAACCGTGACATGGAGGATAACTGATTGACAGCTATAACCATTTCACACAAGAAATCATTCCTTCGAGGATTTGGATGTGTGAAAAGCTGGGTGGAAGGTTGTTATGTGTTACAATAACCTTAGAGTAGGGGCTTGAGCTTCTTGACTAGTTGTTTTCCTAAACCTTCTGATTTATTACATTATAGCACACCATGCTGTGAAAAACTATGAAGTCATTAGAAATTATATAATAGAGAATACTTAATATCATAGAAGAATTTTTGATATAGCTTCTTTGTAGTCATTGACATGCAGTTGAATTAAACAACTATTAAACTGTATGCATTGTATCATACATATTATTGTCATCATATATGAAAATAATTGTATATATATGAACTGAGTAAAGATTAGATCTCAGTATAACAAAAATGTGAACTGTGTGACTGGATCATGCTTTGTGTTTTTCTGTACTACTCAAATGTTCTTTAAAAGAAAATTTACTTTTTATAGATTTTTTCTTTTTTTGGTAATGGAGTTCAAACTCAGGTCCTAGCGCTTGTGAGGTGGCAGGCGGTGGAACCACTAAGCCAAATCCCTAGCCCCAAAAGTTTACTTTTTAAATAAAAGAAATGCTTAAAATACTACCAAACATAACAAAATATTCAAACATGGGTACTTTAAAAGTTCCCGGATGATAGCTGGGCAGGTTGACTCATGCCTGTAATCCCAGCACTCAGGAGGCAGAGGCAGGAAGGATTCGAGGACAGTGTGAGCTACATAATGAGTTCAGGGCCAGCCAGTGAGACCCTGTTTCAAAAAAAACCAAAAAACCAAAAAACAACAACAACAAAGCTCCAGGGTGTAAAACAGGACAGGTACTAGAGCTAAATGGGGAGGTGATGGGCAGCTGGCCTAAACTTGTGGCCCCAGGATTGCTCAAGATGTAGTCACTGTCCCCTGTGACGTACCTCACTGGCAGAATGACTACCCTCCAACTGGACCAGAATTATTTCCACTTTTTAGATATGAAGTTTTACATAGTCTTTACCTGCTGCTTATTATGACAATGTATTATTTAGTGAAGACAACATATTTTTGAGCGTCACAGACAACAGAATAATCACTGTGTTGAAAAGACGAAGTATGAGAAAAACTCCAGCACTCAGGCCATTACACTGAGATAATCTGACATACCAAGAACAGAAAGAAAACTAAAAACCTGCAGGCTTTAAAGACTGAATCTCCTATAAATCTCCTTTATAGGAGACCCAATAAGCTCACACAAAAGCCTACAAAACCGAAGAAGCCTGTTAAACCTGTTAAGCTTAATTTTTACCGTATAATTTTTTTAATTTTTAAAGAGCTTGATCTGATGAGAATTATCTGATCATTTAACTTAATTTTACCATACAATTATAATCTTTAAAGAGGTCTAAGAAGAATTCATTTAAGAGAATTTGCCAAAGATGCATAAAATTGTCTAAGCTTTGTTATCCATGAAAAGGCAAAAAAAAAAAAGTTTTACATTTTCAGCAGACTAAATGAAATTATGAAAGAAACATCATAAATGGTTTCAAAGTGATTGATCTGCAGATTGGTGCCTTATCCGATCATATGACAAATACATTCGGACCTATTCCCTTCTCTCCTTGCCTGCATCCCAAATCTTATACCACCTCTTCCTGTTGCTGAGCTGAAATCTGAGGTCAGTGCTCCAGGAGCTGAGGACATACTTCCTGAAGGGTGAATTATCCTATGACCCAAACAGAGTTGGAAAGGCTGCGAACTGGTTCTGGTGGCACAGCTCGTGGACAGACTCCTCCCCTCATGGAAGGGGCAGTGTTTTGCCTACTCCTACCTGTAATAGACACTCTGGGTATGGAATTGCCTTCCTTGCCTGAAACATTTCTGTCAGCACTATCAGTAGATCTACTCATGGTGTCCCCTTCAACAATATTTCTGACCAAGAAACTTATTTTACAGCAAAATGAGGTAAGGCTCAAAATTCTAGAATTCCCCTCTTGTGCTGTATATCCAACCATCCAGATAGAGTGTATTGGGGCTAGGGGAATGGCCTAGGCAGAATTTAGCTATGACACAAGTTAGGAAACTACTTACAAAGCTGGAGTACCAAAATACTTTGACCCACAGACTTATGTATATAGGGCTCCTACTCACAAAATAACAGATGTGGGAATGTGAATCTGGGAACACAGGATTCAAAGTGGAAAAGGCCCCTCATCTCATTAGTAATATTACTCTAGGAAGTTTTGATCTTTCTATGCAACTTTGGGCTGAACTGGCCTAGTGTTATCCAGGAAGAAATCTGTGCTATAAGATTCAGCAATGATTGCATTTAATTGGAAGGAGAGGTCGTCATCAGACTAATTCAACCAACAGGCAGAGAAAGGAATTATGTGAACACTTGGAATGCATTACTGATTTTCCAAGGAAAAGTAAGCTGCTTCTGTGCAGTAAGGGAATGAGGACTATGTTGGATTCACTGGGGCCCTCTTAGTATTATACTTCCCTGTCCATATCAAAAGCCACAGAAAAACCATGGCAACCTAGATATGACAGAACCACGAAGAATACAAGTCCTTAAGGAACAAAGGATGGGTTCAAAACAAACAGTTAAAAAAACTCTGAGCACTGGAGGTGTTGCCAGAGGGCAAGGGCATCACATGATGAGTGGCTGAAGTAAGTAGTAAATATTACCTACTGCCTTGTGACCAGTTATACAAACAGGACTGCAACAGCCTCGCATTTTAAGACATACATTAATGCTTTCTTCTTTTGTTCTTTCATTTCATCTATTTTTATTATAGTCAAATATACAGAGATGAATATATTATAATATAAATCAATGGTCTTAAATCAATAAATTTAAATATAAAATTCAGTGACACTAAGTACATTTACGATGCTGTGCAGATATGTTTCCAGGACTTTTTCATCATCCCAAAAAGAAACTTTATGCCTGTTAAACAGTAACTTTCCATTTCCTTGTTTTTGTAGCCCCTGGTAACTAGTATTCTAGTTTGTATCTATGAATATGCCTATTTTGCTGTAGATCAGAATTTCATTCTTTTTTTTCCACTGTATGTACACATCACAATTTGTTTATTCATATCTGTTGATGGATTATTGTTCTTCCTATATTTTGGCTTGTGTGAAGAATACTGCCATGAAGATTGGTGTATGTTAATCTATTACAGTCCCTGCTTTAAAATTTTTGTATATATTTCTAGAAGTATAACTATTGGATCATAGGGCACTGCTTAACTTTTTGAGGAATAGCAAAATTGTTTTTTACATTTTAAATTCCACAAGGACTCCAATTTTTCATCTTTATCAATATTTACTATTTTTTTTGTTTTTAAATAATAGCCATCCTAAAAGGTATGAAGCAGTATTTCCCATACTTTTTATATTAGCAGTGTTAGCAGTGATTAACATTTTACCACACACAAGGAATCACATCTCAACTGAAAAAACCCTAGGCCTCCACATGAATGCAATAACTGATGAAACTTTGAGTCTCCTTTTTTTGGGAAAAGGGGAAATGCTTTTATATAATAAATGGTCATCTTACGCTAAGCAGAAGCATAAACTTCTAATATACAGGTACAGGGTAGGAATAGGTGCAGAGTAACAAAAGGGGTTGACCCTGAAACTCCTAGGCTGCTTTACTCTAAAATCCTTCAATATCACTCTCCCCCTTTTGTGATCTGTACTCAGGAGAGGAGCCTAACCATGTGGCTGTTTCCAAGGCTCCCAGCTAGGTCCTGACAATGGGAGACCCTGGCAGGGAAATGAAGGGCAAAGAAAATGGAGAAGCCAGTGCATTTATCCCCCTTTCTCTCCCCGCTGGAGGATGTCTTTAGCCAATGCAAGATGTCTCATACATTTCTTGTCTGGCTCTAGTTCTCATCATGCCCCAGATTATTTGGGTGCCTTTGTGTGCTACTAAACATGTATCCTCTTGGTATTTCAACTAAGGGTGGTGGTGGTGGTGGTAATGGCTTCATATTGCTGCTGAATTGTGAGTATTCTTAATGTCTTCTGTTTGATTCTCAAATCCTCATTAATCTGTGTAACCAATTCATGGCATTAAATTCCCTCTCAGGTAAATACTTAAAAGTGGCTTTTATTTTCTGTGATAGACCTTGATTTATACAAGAACTAATAATGATATTTGACTATTTAATGCCACTGGGAATTGATTAAAGTCTTTAGCAAGTGGATTAGCTAGTTCTGTTTTCTAAGTAGTGAATCAGACATGTTAAGGTGACCTTTTAAAAATCACTTATGGACTATCTAGCAGAATTAAAAAAAAAAAAAGGTTAGGTCATCTACCTAAATTCCTAATAACACTAACTGGTTCTTATGAGATGTGACAATGGCACTTCTATTTAGCTTTTCTGCTTTTACAACTGCTCAATCTTCAGCCTTTTCAAAAACTATTTTTTCAGTGTCAAAAGTAATGATGTAGTGCAATTCTGATGTGTTCTTTAATCAGGTTTTCAAAAACTTTTTTTCCAGAATGATCTTAACTAACCCCTCATATAGAGAAAGTAATAAAATTGTTCAGTTATCTTGATTACAATATTATTTTGCCCTCCTAGAAACTGCTAAAATTCATCACTAAGTCTGTCCTTCAATAGTTTTCATGCATGCACATTTCACAACACACTATCATGTGAGTAGCTGTTTTTCCTCTTTAATAAGCAATTGTTTGTGTTTAGAAGTTTGTCTCTTCCTTCAATGATTATAGTCAAGGACTTTTCCTTGTTTCTTTTACTGAATGGTCTTTCTTCATTTACAAACTTGCGATGCTTTTGGTTATCTGGATGAGGCCACTCAGTCTCACAATGTGCAGAGGCAGAATTGGGGAACCTCAGTGTTCTTTGCAATTAAGTTTCACATAGGAAAACAATAGTAACTTTTCTTCTTTCATTTGCTCAGACTTTGAATATTATCTATTTTTCTGGTTGAAGGGAAATTGGGGTTTCTATTTATTTAGATATTTCGCATGAGAAATTAACCATGACTGCCACCAAGATGTATGTAGGTGGTACTACATTGACCACTTGTGACTTTAAATCAGCCTGGTCAGTAGGACAGGCACAAACCCTAGACTTAGGGATTTATGATGCTCTGTACACATTAAACCTCACCCTTACCACAGACCCTCTAACCTATAGCCCTAACTGACTATAAATTTACTGTCTGTATAGATTTCCTCTTTCTGGATGTTCATATGTAATTCCCAATCTTATATATAGAATCATACAATGTGTGGTCTTCTATTTGTGGTTACCTTCCTCACTTAGCTTATGTTCAAGGTTCACTCATGTTCAAGCATGTAGTAGTATTTCATTTATTTTTTTATTGCCAAATATGGTCCATCATATGCATAACTGCACTTATCCATTCATCAGGTGATGAACACTTAAATAGCTTCCACCTTTAAGTAATTATGATAATACTGTTATGAACATTCATGTAAAAGTTTTTGTGTGGATGTGTGTTTACACTTCTCTTGGGTATACATATTTAGAAATAAGACTGCTGGGTCACATAATAATTCTATCCTTAAGCTTTTAAGAAATTACAATATTTTCCAAAATAGGATTACCATTTTACATTCCCTAGTAGCAAGTAAGAGTTACAACTTCTCTATACCCCTGTGAACACTTGATATTATCTGCCTTTTAAAACTGTAGTTATCCTCAATGGTGTGAAATAGTATCTCCTTGTGTCTTTGATTTGCATTTTCGCTGTGACCAGTGATCATGCCATGTGCTTATTAACTATCTGTGTATCTTCTCTATAGAAATACCTATGCTTATTACTATCCATATATCATATTCAGAGAAATGTCTAATTTTTTTCTCAGCTTTAATTGAGTTTATTGGTACATTTTAGGGATACAGTACAGTTACATTCATTGTTGGGATCTTGTACCTCTACATGACAGGTTTTGGTTCTCATTTTTTCCCCTTGTCCCTGCCCTCCCTTCACCCCCTCCTCCCCTCCCCATCTACAATCATTTTATTTCCATCTTTTCATTATCTCATGTTTTTTTCTTTTCCCTATTACCCTTCTCCTACCCATCGCACCTTCCCTACACCTTTAGCCCCTTTATTCCCATTTCACAATGTATTCTAATTTTTCGTTCATTTTAACTGTGTTATCATTTTACTCCTGAAGTTTTGAAAATCCTTTAGCAGATATTTACTAGGAATTCACTTTTAAACAGGACCTGTCCTACACCCTCTGTTGTGCTCAAAGGCACCCCTGTAGCAATAAGCACATCTAGTGGTCAGATTTTGGTTTCTAAATAACATTTTTTTTTTTGGTACCGGGGATCGAACTCAGGACCTCATGATTGCAAGGCAGGCGCTGGAACCACTGGGCTAAATTCCTGGCCCAACATTTTTTTTTTTTTCTAAATAACATTTCTAAATAAAAGAAACCAGGATTCTGAGAAGAATGGCTGATTCCAGGTATGGAAAGAAAAAATACAAGATGAGCATAGGAAATTTGTTGTGCTACAAGTAATCAGAGATAAATGGGGTCAGGTTAGGTATCTGATACAATTTGAATCTCAAAAACAGTAAAAGTAATAATGAATTCTGTTTTCAGTTGTGATAGAAAAATTGGTATAGAATTATTTCTCCTACTGTGGGGCAAACCATAAAACTTAATCAAATAATTAAGTAACTGTTCAGATGCTGCACAATAGGAAACAAAATACTATGAGTCCCCAGGAGAGAGAAAGTGATGAAGTAAACACCACCCCAGCTTATCATCTGGTGGCATTATCTACACTACAGTGCAAATATTATATATGTGTGTGTGCACGCGTATACATATGTATATACATATTTATATACATCATGTAAACGTCAATGTGTGCATATATGTGTATTGATAGATATGTGCATGTAACATATATTTGCATTGTATATATATGTACTATCTGTCTTAGTTATTTTTCTCATTGTTGAGGCAAAATATCCAACACCCAAAGTTAAACAAGGAAAGATTTATTTTGGCTCACAGTTTGTAAAATTTTCAGGCCATAATCAGCTGGCTCCAAGGCAGGGTGGCATGGCAGATAGGCATGACAGAAGAGAAATAGTTCATGGCGGGCAGAAGGTAGCAAAGCAACAAGGGATGACCACAGGGCTTTCTACCCCTTGTTTCTTATCTAGACTACTTAGGGTGGGTAGCACTCATACGCTTAATTTAGTGCCCTTGATCCTAGCACTGCACCATGAATCAATTCCAGCATCACACACTCTAGATGTAGCCATCTCTGAAAAAGCCCCACCTACGAGTACATGAAACTTTGGGGGACATTTAGACATAAGCCATAATACTATCTATATAGGCATTTGTGTGTATCTCTAATAGATAATTAGTGAATATATAACTGGAGTATACTAGAATATACATTCATTATAGTCATTACTGGAGGAGATATCAGGGCCATACTTTGGGCCATTATTATAACAAATATAATACATGTTAATGAACTGAATTAATTTCAAAGTGTATCATCTGACCATAAAAGAATTAAATTACAAATTAGTAACAAAAAGGTATCTGGAATATCTCTGATTGCTTGAAATGTAAACAATGCATATTTGAATAACTTGTGAGTCACAGAGGAAATCATAAGAAAAAATATTTTTAATTGAATGGTAATGAAAATATAACATCAAAATCTGTAGGACACAGCCATTCTCATTCATTGTTGCATAGGCTAGGCTACTTTCATACTATAGCAGTAAACCTAAGTACCTATGAAGGAGACCAAATGGCTCACAAAACATAAAATGTTTTTAGTTTATCCCTTTATAGACAGTTGGCTAACTGTTGCTTTAAATAAACTGATCAAGAAAAAAGTGAGGGAAATCATATCACCAATATTAGAAGTTAAATAGGGATCATTACTACAGACATTAGAAAGATAATAAGATGTTAGAAAGGAATATTTTAATCCATTAAATCAATGACTTCAGTAATTTAGATCACATAAATAAGTTCCTTACAATATACAGTTTGCAAAACTGATATACAGGTAGTAAAAAATATAAAAGCCATTATATAGAAATAGTAAGGAAAAGTCTCTCAAAAAGAAAAGAGCAGATATAAATGGCTTCATTACTGAATTCTAGTAGGCACTTAAAGAAAAAATAATACTAGCACTCCCCTCTCCCTTTTAATTTGGTAGTGAGAGCCATATCTGCAGCCCTTTTTTATTTTGGATCAGGGTCCTGCTAAGTGACTAAATTCCTCAGGCATGCACCACCATGCCTTCAATCCCAGTCTTATAACTCTCACAGAATATAAAGATCAGCAAAAATGCTGGCAAGGACATGAAATAATGACTCTATTGGTAGTTTCAAATAAGGTTAAACATACCCTCCTATGATCCAGTAATTCTACTTCCATGTAATTTTCCAAAAGAATAAAAACATTTGGAGTCAAAACTTTCACCAGAATTAATGATCAATACAACATCATTAGTAGCAGTTTTATGTATGAGGAACTGAAAGTGGACACAAACTTAACAGGTGAATGGAAAAACAACTGCAGTACTGTATATCCAAAAGTATAATATAACCCAATCATAAAGTTAGTATAGATGAAACTCAAACCATTATTCTGTGTTTTTGTTTTGTTTTGTTTTGTTTTTTTGAGACAGGGTCTCACTATGTAGTTCAGACTGACCTGGAACTCACTACGTAGCCCAGGCTAGTCTCAAACTCCCAGCGATCTTCCTGCCTCAGCCTCCCCAGCCTCCCAAGTGCTGGGATTACAGGCGTGCACCACCATGCCCGGCTCAAACCATTATTCTGAATGAAGGAAGCCCAATACAAGAATATTAACTGTATGATTCTATTAATAAGAAATTCTAGGCAAAACTAACCTATGATGAAGATATCAGAATAGTGGTTTCCTCCAGTGAGGAAGAGACAGGAGAAATTTTTTTTTGGATTATTGATGTGTTCTCTATATTGACTATGGGTATATGTGTAATTTGTCAAAACTCACCCAACTGAGGGCTGGGGATTTAGTGCAGTGGTTCTACTGCCTGCTTCGCAAGTGCAAGGACCCTAGTTCAATCCCCAGTACCAAAAAAAAAAAAAAAAAAAAAACCCCAAAACTCACCCAACTGAACATTGAGACCCGTTGTATTTATTCTATATAAATTATAGGTTAAAAAAAGAAAAAAGAGGGTGATGATTATAATGCACTGAATGTTTTTAAAAAATGCCAAAGCACAACATAAGTTAGAATGAGAGGGAGAAGCAAATAGAGAAAGTAAGTTAGGAGGTAGAGCAAAGACTCTTCTGTCGTATGAGAATATCAGGTAATAATGTTTTAGACAATGTTTATCAAAGGATGCTGAATGAACTGAAATGTTAGGGGAAAATCACATTGCTTTAGGTTTTTTTTTTTTTTTTTTGTACCAGAAATCGAACTTGGGTCCCTTGTGCTTACAAGGCAGGCGGCAGAAACACTAAGCTAAATCCCTGGCCTGTTTTAGGGATTATTAAAATAATAACAGAGAGAACTAAAAGCACCTTAATAAAGAAGAGGTCTGGCAGTCACTCACTACCTTAACAAATGGCCATGTGTGGCTTTACTGGTGGTAGGACACCCAGGCTTGAGGTGAGGTAGTACAGTAGGGAGTATGAAATATCATCTGTGTGGTGTTCCTGACAGAAACGGTCATGCTGCATATAAGCACAAAGAGATGCCAGATGATTCAGATCTTACTCGACAGCTAGTCTAGCCTAGACACTTAGCCACAGATTCCACATCACATAAAATAGAGGGACTTGATGAGACTGCTGCAGATTAGTGGAAGCTAAAGAGATAAAACATAATGTGTGAACTCTGACTGGATTCTGGATATTTTAAAAATCTAGGCGAGAGTTTTGAGGAGTAATTGGGGAACTATGACTACAGGCTACAAATTGGACAGTTTTGAACGAAGGTTGATTTTATTAGGTGTGGTGTGGTAAGGAAAATAATGGCCCTACAAAGATTCCCATATCTTAATTGGAAAAAACTGTGACTATGTTATTTTAAATGGAAAAGGAAATTTACGTATGTGATTAAGTTTAAGAAATTAGAGATAGGGAGATTATCCTGGATTACTTGGTATATCAAGTCTAACTATATGGTCCGTAAAAGTGGAGATCCTTCCCTGGCTGTAGTCAGTTTGGGTGCTGGAGATGTTATTATGGAAGAAGGGTCAGAGAGAGGCTCTGTACTCAGTTTGAAGATGGAGGCAGATCACAGATTAAAGTATTAGTCTGGGCCGGGAATTTAGCTCAGTGGTTCCGGTGCCTGCCTCACAAGCACAAGGACCTGAGTTCGATTCCCGGTACAAAAAAAAAAGAAAAAAGAATTAGTCTGGACTCTAGAAGGTGGAAAGTCAGGGAAATGTATTCTTTCCCACATACTCCAGAAAGAAATCCAATACTGCACACACCTTGACTGTAGCCTACTGAGATTTGTGCTACAGTTCTCTCACAGAAGTAAAAGTTTATTTAAACCACTGTATTTATGGTAATTTATTAGCATGGCAACATAAAACTAATATGTGGGTATTTAAGAAGATGTCTTTGTTCTTGGGAGATGCATACTGATTATTTAAGAGTGAAAGGTCATTATGGCTATTACTGAGGACCAGAGAATTACGGCCTAACTGGCCTCCTCTGAGCACAAAGGAGAAAGGCTGCATATTAGGGAAAAGTGAAGACTGCTGAAGTTAAGTTGTTTACCAGAGAATGTACTAATGGATACTGGAAATGAATCTTATGTTACCTTGATTACTTGTGGCTGTGTTTGGGTGAATAAAAGCGAGGTGAGGCAAAGGCTCACAGCTCCTCTGCCAGCAGCTAGAGGTGCGAGCTCCCTGGCTGCCCATACACAGAGCTGACTCCATGTCTCTTTATCATTCACCCTTTTTCGCCGACCCCCACCCCAGGTTAGGAGGAACAAAGCAGTGGCTCTGGGTCCAGGAGCAAGGCCAGCTGGGATGGCGCCCCAGTGTGGGGCCAGGGACCCAGGGTCACCTACAGCCTGTGGCAAAATTTTGGATGGTTTGGCAAATGGAAAGATTGGGTATGTATTTGGAGAGAGAGTGGAGAGGGTATTGCAAGATTCAAGCAGAAAATCTAAGCAGTGTATGACTTATGTATTGTATTGTTATTTCAGCATTTTGGTGGGTTTTTACATTATCAAATTTCAAAAGGGAAAAAAGGATTAAGCCCAGGCAAAAAACTAAGAAGTGAGAAATAGAAGAGCAAGTATTGGACCATTACAAATTACTGTCTCCTCTACCTCTCTATCCAGAATTGTTCCTAGGCAGTGCAGGCTCCTGGTAATTGCTTCTTACAGAGATCCCTTGACAGTGCTCTTTACGTTTCTAATCAAAATGTTGATTTTCTGGAAATGGAAGTTTTGCACAAGGTATAATGTAACATGAATCATAAAAAAATTGATTCACCAAATCAAAACCTTGGACAATATTACTAAAGCAATCAGAACTCTCTAAATTCTTTCTGCCCTTCTCCCTTCAGATCCAGAGAGATAAAATGTAGAATGGTAGTTACGTTCTGACATATTTAACCCATGAATGCAAAAATACACATTTTTTTTGGTCAGTCATTCTGTCCTTGTACCAGTATTTTGGACTTGTGCTCTTATTTATGAGCAACGAAAAACCACTGTGTATACATGAACCTTTTCTAGAATAAAAAAAGGCTAAATTTGTCAAGGCTACAGTGGGCAAGGGTCTAAAAACTAAACTGCAGATCCCATTAAGCTAAAGGCCACTTTTCCACAGTGTGGGATCCCTATATAAAACAGGCACAAAAGTATCATCCAAACAGAACTCGGCTCAGAGTTCAACCAGTTAAGTCTCCAATTAGAAACCACTATTTTAATTGTAGGTCAAAACAGGTAACTATGAGAAAAGTTCAAAAGCATTATTATGGGAGATTCATTGTGCTAAATAAATTTGTTCCTATTTGATTCAGACGTGCATAATAGATATAAATTTTTTTTAAAAATTTCCCTATAATTATAGTTTAATTTAAGCTGCTCTTTTCTTCCCTAGTGTTATCAGTTCTTTTTAATATTATTAATAATATATTCTATACGTAGTTATCTTTTTACTTTTGATTAATTTCCAAATGCTAATTTAAAACTATAGCTCAGATTTAAGTAGATAGTTAAGTATTTGTACTGTATACTTGAAAATTCCTAAGTAATTCTTTCTCTGAACACCATTACCTGTACAGTGGACCCTCAAGTTATGACCAGTGTGACAGAGGAACAACTTGGGTTATGATTGGAATTTTAGTTTTAACTTTAGACCAAGGTCTTGAGTTATGGACCCAAATTCTGGCCACTCGTGCTTCCAGATGGTTTCAGATACAGATTTAACCCTTAAAGAGTTCTGGAAAGAACATTACAACATTGAGATTAATTGAGATTAATTGAGAAATTCCGGGCCAATCTCTAAGATCACTGAGATCTGCCTGGATACAGGAGATTTTGAATGCTGTGTAGAGAAGCCTGAGCCATTAATTGACAACCTGAGTTAAAACCAGCCCTCAGGAACCAGATGAATTTGTAAGTCAAGGGACAACCATATAACAATTAGTACATTAGTGCAGACATATATGCATTCAGTAAGCATTTACTAAATAGCTATTATACCCACTCACCCTATGCTCATCATTTAAAACTAAAATTCTAGAAGAATGATATTCATTAGGCTCTCTGGTCATCAACACCACAAATTTGGTATCAGTGTTGAATCTTGATTTGATTTAGGAATTGGATAGTTTCAAAACCTATCTGCTTTTATGACTGTTGCTTTCTGGAAACTTCATTAGAAAATAGTAATCATCAAAGAATTAACTAAATCTTCTCATAAAACATCTCTATAATTGAAGGTTGTCTTCCCGAGACACCAAATAAATGACAAGTATTTGCAAAAATATGCCCTACATGTAAACAATACTAAAACAAGAACCCTTATAGTAACTAACCCTAGGAAAAGTTATGGAGAGTTTGGCAAAATGATCAAATGCATTGGGAGTATTCATTATACACCGAGTTCTAATCTATTCCAAATAATATATGTAAGACAAAGCCACAACTTTATTGGAACTTAAATATAAACAAATATGCTGGTTTAAACAAATGCATGAATGTGCACACACACAATCACTATTTTTAAAAATAGTGTATCAGCCTGTAAGTTCTAGACTCACAGACTGTGGCTGGCAGATGAAGAGATGGAGATACTCAGAGAATTAGAGTAGGGCAGGAACCCAGGGCTCAGTCTCAGGGTTTTCTTCCCATTTTAGCCATACTCCTTATTTGGAACAAGTAAATGAATATACTGACATATCCAAGGATGAAGAGAGTCAAAATTCCTTGAAAATTGATACTGGTAATAAAAAGCAAAAAGCTACATTGTGAAGGCAGCACATTACTTAGAGACTGATGGCTCCAGTTAAGAATTATGGTACATACATACATTCAACTTAGAATAAAGCTGGTATTGACATGCTCTGTTAGCTTGGGGGAAAATACATCTTTTAAAGTAAGTCACCAAATAAGCTTTGCCACTACATTTCCATTATAGATGATGTCAAGCAGCACCAGACACAAACAGCTAATTACGAGCTGCTTCTTCAGTTCCTATGGTTTCTTGGAGGTGTTTTTCTATCAGGAGCAAGAGTGAGTTATGTATTCATTCAAATAGCAACTTTACCATCAGAAATCTGTCTTAAGCTTCAAAAGATTATCAGGAGAGGATTAAAATAATAATCACAAGTTGAACACATGAGTAATATATTAAATTTAAAAGTCAAATAGATAGAGCACTGAACACCTTCCTCTGAGTATTCCACACTATCGACTATCTCTAATTGACATACAGTCCTTTTGAAGAATATAACTGTGTTCAGCAGAAATTGAACAACTGAGCTAAAGCAAGAAAACTAAGTATTAGTTCTTCAAGGCAGCTCTATTAGAATAGAGAAACAAAGGGATGATGAATAGGTGGGGGGGTCTTAGGAAAAAGATACACAAAAAAGATGGAAACTTTGACAGCAAAGTGAGACACTAGAAATGAGCGAATGTTTTGAATAAAATTGATAGAAATTGAAGATAAATTAAGATCTTTTTTTCAGCAATAAAAATGTTAGAATGCTTGTATTTGCAAAGAAATAGTGAACTGGGATTGAGGATGTATGAAAAATTTTTAAAGCAAGTGAAAATTCTAAATCAAAGTAACAATTACCCATGGTTAAATATTCTATACCAATGAACAATGGTATCCTGTCCTGCTCTATGCTAGCTTTAGTTCTGTATCTCAGAAAAAAAAATGACATGAAATGTTTAAAAAAATTACATGCTCTAAATTCAGTGATTACATTCATCTTGCTAAATGATCTATTGAAACTGTTACACATTAATGTATTAATTTTAGACTTTTTATTCTGACCTCCTGGATGGGTGAAAGATTTAGCTTAACTTGGATCCCTTTCCCTTATACCCAATTACATCCCCTTCATGTTCCTATGTAGTTTTCCTATAAATTTTAGTTTTTTTATGGTCTTGTCTTCATATGTTTACATACAGTTTTAACTCTAGCAGCACCATTCACCTCACTTGTATGACTCTCCCCACACTGTGATGTCCTAGCCCAAGTGGGAACCAGTGTGGTTTGTAGGAGGGGAGAAGGTTTCTGGGAAGGGATATTGTAGGTGCTGCTACTTGAGCTCTATCTTGAAAGCTGAACTGGGCAGGTACAGGAGATAAGGTGGGATTATTAGAGGGCATTTCAGGATGGAGAAGTGGGCATGGAAGAAAGAGGGATAAGAGATCATGGTAGGGCCACGGATTTAGCTCAGTGGTTCTACCACCTGCTTTGCAAGGGCAAGGTCCCAGTTTGATCCCTGGTTAAAAAAAAAAAAAAAAAAAAAAAAAAACAAAAGAGATCATGGTGAACTAGGAATCTGAGAACATTTGATAGGGAAATAAAGCAAATGTGAGCAAGTAAGTGGTTCTATATAACGTGGTAGAAAATTTCAGACCGCAGCAAAGGCAGAGCTCGGAAAAAGCCTACAACAGGTGCAGGACTTTGTAGCAGTGGTTCCAGAAGTCTCCCTGCTTGCCCTTGTCCTGTTCACTTCCCACCATAGACACTATGGGCTACATTGTAGACATCCTGCCCATCAACATAATGGCACAGATAACCACTGTCAACCTCAAGTCATGCCAGATTAAATTAGAAAGATGGTAAATTTTTATTAAGACTCTAAAGGAGAAAAAGAAATGGGACTAAATGCAAACCTACAAAAAATTAGTAAGTGATTCCATGATCTGAATATACATAAAAATAGAAAATAAAAAATTAGTGACTTTTTAATAATCTAAACAGAATTATAACTCTCAAACAGTTGCCTAGTCATATAGCATTCATGCAACCCATAAAGAAGATTTTAAGTTTGGGGTTTTTGTTATTGTTTTTCACTTACTACCAATCTTTTGCTAACAAGAGTCATATCATTTTGGTATAATAACATAGAGAATACTTCAGTCATCTTGAACATTTATATGTTTGTAGCTGAGATTCCAGTAATGGTCTGCCTTTCTAAATCTGAGATTCAAATCTGCTTCTCATCCTGACTTGCCTTGCAATGACCCGCTTCCATCCATGACTTTCAACTTGTTTAATTGAGAAGAAAAACATTTTAGCAAAGCATTTTCTATCCTTGCACTTATTTAAAATATTCATGTTTTCTGATTCATCTTTCCTATTATAACTATATTTCTAAAGTCATATAAAGTATCCAGGGATAGTGAAATAAATGTTTCCATTCTAATGAAGGTTTTGTTCAACATAGCAGGAGTCATTTTTTTCCCCTTTCATCACCTCTTTCATTTGCTCTTACAAATGTATCTAAAGATTCTTCCATAACTGTATTTAGGTGGAACATTTTAACAGCTGTTTCTTATAGTTTGGTGAGAATTTTTTAAATTTTTGAAATTATTAATGGTCTACTTTATTCATACCATTTCTGCATTTAAATATAGTTCTTACTTTGCTAGGTTTCTGCTTCTCTCAGAATTGTCTAATCAAAAAATAAGCAAGTGAACAGGTACAAAGACATAGAAAAGGAAAAAACAAAACAAACCAGCTAGTTTCTGTGCTGAACACTATAACTCATGCCTGTGCTTGGAAAGGGAAAATGAAAAACTATATGTAACTTTCAGGGAGCCCACTGACTGCATTTTCTTCTAATTTGAGGCATTCCCATTCTTTGATTATTTTCATGTGAAGAGTACTTGATTTTTCCAATTTTTAAAATCAGTTTCATTCAGCATTCACTGAGGATCTACTATGTGTTATACAGATTCCAGACAAGGATAAAAGTGCAATCATACCTTCTATTTTTATTCTGGCTCTTTTTCAGGAAACATAATATAGAATTCATGCCAAATAACTCAGAAATTATCATAATCACTTGAAAATTAAAGAAATATTCTGCTATTATTTAATTGTATTTATTTCACAATTTCATAAAGTAACAAAAAGCCATCATAATGAACAAATATGCCACTCATTTAATTCTCTAGACAAAAACTAAAAAGTATCCTCTAAATAACTCAATACCTGAAAGTACCTAAAAATCTCAAGTCTGTCATCTTTGTTCAACACTGCATCACCCTCTATCCAAGACCTACATAATTTATTTAAAATATTTTTTATATTTTATCTCTTTGGTGGTCTTTCTTCCCTTTTCAACAAGAGTTATGCTATTTTCTCTGCTTTGATTAGGCAAACATATAAGTCAAAGGAAAGCAAACGTAGCAGTTTTAAAGTACCTATAGTCTTGGTTTCAATACTTTATTCCTCCCAAATGTAGGTGAATTACAGCTTTTTAACAAGCTGCTATTGGAAGAGAAAGAGCTCCCAAAAATACAATTCATTAAATATAAGACAGTGAATATAAAAAATAGCAAACAAAATCTAGTGTCAAAGTGCATAATGGTAAGTGTCTGACATTAGCAGAAAGTGTTACGATTATCAGACAAAATTATGATGATCAATGAACATGAAGGAATAACTCAAAAGTACAAAAATATAAATTCTGATCCTTTTTCTAGGCTGACTGACTATAGTGTGGTGGCTCTTGTAGCCACACTACCTAGGTTCAAATTCTAGCTCTGTTGCTTGATGTCTGTTTGAACATGGGGAAGCTACTTTCTCTGCACCTCAGTTCCCTCATTTGTTGAAAGAGAATAATAATACTCGGAAACTAATAATGCTATACAGTGCTAATCAACGGCAACTCTTACTGTTATAACTGTTGAAATAGATTGTGCAATCCATTCAGAGACTTAATTATCATTCATCTCTCTGCCTGCTATTGTTCAAGACTAATTCATAGGTTTTATGTATTATTTGTCCTTTATTACTTGAAAACTCTGGTCCTGGTCTTGCTAATCACACTTAAGAATTTTCAAACCTGGCTCTGGAAAAATGATACTGATTCTTTGAAATTCAGGAGGTTTTGGGGGACTCTTTTCTAATATTGGTGCATCCATCTTCAAGATAACCCTTCCCTGTCTCATTTATTACCCTCAGTATCTTCCTCCTTCTGTTAATTATACTTCCAGAAAGGACTACTTTTTATCAGTGGATATGCCCTGTTCTCAATATATATAATATCTAATGTCTACACACACACACACACACACACACACACGTGCAAAGACAATGGGGTTAGAGAGCCTGCTTTCAGCTTCCTTGGCAACAAAAGCATACTTGCTATTTTTCTTTTTTCTATTAAAGCCCTGGCTTGACCTAGTTTTTTCTCCTCTATTCAAAGTTAAGCCTGAAAATAATACATTTTATTTTTTAGTTAAAAAACAAGAATAAAAAAGGGTCTCATTTAGTAATGAAGGGAACATAACCTTTATTCAATTCAAAGGGCAATGGATTCTATATTCATCTATGTACCAAGTAGCATTTGGAGTTTTAAAAGATAATTACAGGAGGATAGTGTGACTTTTCAGTCTTTTTGGCTTATGCCTTGTTCTATGGTGCTCTAATGGGCTAAATCAATGCTCCTCTTAACTCTACCATATTGGAATATAAATTAAGAGCATCTTCTTCTACACACTTGTTTTAACTTCTAATCTGGATAGAGAATGTGACAGGTTAAGAGGAAAGAATCAATCACGTATAAAATAAAACAGACCTAAAATCATTTCTCGTCTATTAAAGCAAACATAATTTGCTTTTCAAACCATGTCAACATGCAAACAAAAGCCAAAAACCAAAAAACAAACAAACCAAACAAACCTGACAAATCTCTTGGGCTTATTGTTTAGCAAAAGAAATCAAGACACCATGATTAAACTTACAGAAAACCTGAAGACAAAGAAAACTAAACTTTGATTACAGAAGTCAGGATAATGGGTGTTTTGAGTGAAGGCCTTGGGGGGATATTAGAAAAATTTTCTATTTTGATATGGTAGGTAGTCATAGGGGTATAAACATATATATTTCACTGAGTTATATGCTTAAGATTATACTTCACGTAAATTGCATCAAAAATTTAAAAATTGTATCATTTCTTTTTCCTTTAAGCTTAAAATAGGGAATGATACAATTTAGTGATCAAATAAAAAGTAAAGACAGCCATAATCTTAATTCTAGCTCTTTTAAATAAAAAGAATGGGGTGGATCACAGAGGCTCATTTCTTTGGGTCACCACTCTCTTCTCTGGAAAAGAGCCACAAACGGTGATTGAAACATATGGTGAATGTTTAAACTAAAAAGTTTATTACAGTAAGATACATTGACATCAATCCTCTTCAAAATACTCTCTCTTAGTTTAGAAACACTTATTTTGTTGTTCTTGTCACTTTCTGAAACCATTCTGGGAGTCCTTTTTTGTGAGAGTCTTAAAATACAGTGAATATTTGTGAAAATGTTCTAGTATGTCTGTGTCCACCTCATTTACATTGAGGGAGGCATAACAGTGCAATGAAAGATATTCTTGAAAAGGTTTCCTTTAATTGTAAACAACTGATGATAACTAATACAACTGATTAAAAAATCCTTTTGAAAGTATAAAATATAATTAATAAATTATATAATAATCAGCCCAGAAATAACAAGAAGAAGATACACAATCATTTAATGTTATCTGCCAAATTAAAATTAATTATCCCCTGGAAAGTACTTTAAACATAACTATTAAGTTAATAAATATGGTTAAATGAGTACACTTAAAGAGGAGTGGACATATGCTTAGGCAGACTTCTTAAAAATCTGGCAAAATAATAACAGTTATTCTGTGAAATATAGAGCCTTGTGGCCTGAATTTCTGTCTTGAGGTCAGTTTGATAATGTCTAATCAGTCAATCTCTGAATCATTTTTTATCTCTCCTGAAAGAAAATATCATGAATATATGTTGATATTAAATCCATAAAAATAACCTACATGAAGGGAAGTATGGAGTATAGGAAAGGAAATAGAAATTTAAGATAGGTAATTTATTTCAGATGCTGGGGATATACATTCAGCACAAAGTTTTAGAAGAAAATATCACTGTGGGTTTTCAGAAGCAAAGATTTCAAAAGAATACCAAATGTATTTCCATAAAATAGATAATAAAATTAAATTATTAAACCTTTAAAAAGTCTTATTTAGTAAAAAAAAAATCAAGACAGTAAAGAGCCTAAAAGACTGATATATCTGCACCAAAGGAATTTCAACATGATATATAAAGAACTTAAAAATCACTTGGGAAAAAGACTATATAATTAAAAATAGACAAAACATGTAATGAAAGAGGATGTCCAAATGGCCAATAGTTAACTTTGTCATTCATGAGAGAAATTCATATTAATGACAATGAATTACCTCTATACAAATACTAGAATGACTACAATTTATAAGATGGAAAATATCAAGTATTGGTGAGATATGCCAATAGTTAACTTTGTCATTCATGAGAGAAATTCATATTAATGACAATGAATTACCTCTATAAATACTAGAATGACTACAATTTATAAGATGGAAAATATCAAGTATTGGTGAGATGTGGAGCAACTGAAACTCTCATACACCATTTAAGAGTGTGAACTCTTATGGTCACTTTGGAAAACTGACTGTGAATTAAAAACTCAACATTTACATAGTATTACCCAATATTTCTATTCCTAGCATAAACCCAACAGAATGTACACACATGGTTACTAAAAAAACAGCAGAATATTCATAGCTGTACCATTTAAAATTGTTCCAAACTGAAAGTTATCTTGATGCCCATCTGTAGTAGAATGAGTAAATTATGTATACACATTTATGTGTAAATACGCACACATATATACTATACATATATGTAAACATATATATATATACACACATGCACATATATATATAGATACATGAACATTTAAAAAAAATTTAATGCATACACACAATGGAATACTCAGAATAATGAGAATCTATCTATATACAAGATGGGTGAATCTTGCTAATAATGTAATTTGGAACATAAAAGCTAGTCATAAAAGAGTACATAACTGCATGATTTTATGTATCCCCAAAACAAATTAAACTAGTCTCTGTAGTTAAATAAAAGTAAGCCGTGAAGAGGTAGGCAGCAACTAGAAAGAAGCACAAGATCTCTTGTTGCTCTCTTCCATTTTTGTTATTAGTGTTCTGTTTCTTGAACTAAGTATTGGTTACACAAATGAAAACTGAAAATTCAAGCTGTGCCTTTGATATGTGCCAATTCCTATATATTTATTACACATCATTAACACCATATATTTAATATGTAGTAAATGAAAAATAAACCACAGGTAATGTAAGAAGAGAAAAACATTCTAAGAATCAAGAGGAAATTTTAGAAATAAAAAGTACCCTAGTAGAAGTGTCTGGTGGGATTAGCAATAGATTGCATATGGCTAAGGAAAAAAGTGTGATCTAAAAGAAATGTGAATAGAACTTTCCAAAACTGACATCCAAAGAGAAAAAAAAAAAAAAAAAAAAAAAAAAGAAAAGCAGGGTATTTAAGAAATGCAAGATAATTAATGAAGCTACAACACATTAAGAATAGTGAGAAAGTGGAAACAAAAAAGAAATACCTGAAACATTATAATTTCAAAAATAGTGAATTTCCCAAAACTATAAAAAACACCACACCATAGATCCAGGAAACTCAGAGAATACCAAGTAGAATCTGTACCAAAAGTTTTACCATCATATTCATACTACATAAAATCAAAGACAAAAACATCTTTAAAGAAGCAAAAAAAATTTTTTAAATTTACCTATAGAACAACAAGGATAATAATTACGCCAGATTTCTCTTCAGAAACCATGTAAGCAAGGAAAGAATAAAGAGTAATATTTAAAATGTCTTTTAAAAATCACCATTTGTAATTAATTTTATGCATCAACTTGATTGGGCTAAGAGATACTCAGTTGGGAAAACCTTATTTATGATTTGTCTGTAGGGAATTTCTAAGAGAGATTAGCATTTTAATAAGTATGCTAAGTAAAGAAGATCTATCTACACCAAAGTGGGTAGGCATCATCTAATCCACAGAATAGAACAAAAAGGTAGGAGAAGGGAGAATTTACTGTCTCTCTTCTTAACCTGAGGAATGCATGCTTTTGTCCTTAGATAACAGAGCACCTCCTTCTCAGGATTTAAGACTCTGGGACTTACACCAGCACTCTCCCAGTCCCTGGTTCTTAGGCCTTTGGACTTGGGAGGAAGTGCAGCCTTTGCTTTCTTGGTTTTCTAGCCTGCAGACAGCAGTGAGACTTTTTGGCTACTATAATCTTTAAACCAATCCTGGAATCCGTCTGTCAGTCTGTCATCCATCCATCATCTATTTTATTGTTTCTGTTTCTCTGAAGAAGACTGATTAATATGCCAACCTAGATTCCTGTGCCCAATGAAATTACCCGTCAGGGCTGGGGATTTAGCTCAGGGGTTCTGCCGCCTGCCTTGCAAGTGCAAGGCCTGAGTTAGATTGCTAAAAAAAAAAAAAAAAAAAAAAAAAAAAAAGTAAAATGAAATTACCCTTCAAAAGTTCAGGGAAAATGAAGATTTTTTTAGACAAACAAATATTGTGGGAATTTGTTATCAGCAGACTTGCCTTGCAAGAAATGTTAAGGGAAATTCTTCAGAGAGAATGAAAACGAACAGGTCAGAAACTTTAATGTAAGGTAATAAAGAATTTGTAATAGGGAATAAATAAAAACAAAAATGAAACTTTTATTCTTAATTGACAGTTGTTCAAAATAATAGCAATATTTTAACGAGTATTTTATAGAGTGTGGGTGAATGAAGTGAGTAACAACAATATGAAAAGTACCAGCAGGGAGGTATCAGGAATACTTTATTATAGGGTACTATATTATTTAGGTAGTGGTATAGTTTTAGATGAAAATGAACTTTGGATTGGTTGCAGATTTATTTATCTATAATTACTGTTCAGATTGTGAGAGAGACAAATCTAAATTCAAGTAAAATACTGGACATTATTTCTCTCAGTTTCTTTAAAGTGCTTTTATTTTACTTTTTTTTAACCATTTATTCTTTCACTTAGATAAGCAAAAATTAATAAGAATGAAGTTAATTTTGATGTGACAAAGTACTGCTGTCATCATTTTTCTACTTTTTGCAGTTCTGAGATGACAGAGGTACAAACATTTTGCTCTTCTAAGCCAGCCACATGGAAATGGGTATCTTCATCAAATTCAATGGCTAAGTAAGGAACTTAAATTATTCAAAGTTAAGTTTTAGTTAAAAAGTTGAAAGAATAGAGTCCTTATTTTTGTCAAAACAAGTAGAAAACCGTCAGACATAATATGACCTGTGTGAATGAACAAGGGGAGCACATTTCCATTTTTGGTAAACCCCAACTAACAATAGTCTGATAGAAGGAATATGTTAAGAACAGTGGTAACAAACTTTGTATAAGCGAGAAGCTTCTCTTGTTATTATATTTGTAGGGTACAGGATTAATACATCTTTGTTGAGAAAAGGAGTGAACAAATGAACTGTATTCTCCCCTGTGGGGGAGAATGACCTATAAATTAAACGATATTTTAACTTGATGTAGCCATGCTCCAAATTTAATTCGCTCCAGTTCCTTCCTTCTAAAGTTTTGAGCTCAATGCATATTTGTGTGGGAAATGACATGAGGCAGGATGAAAACAGATTTTACTAAGTTCATGCAATGAGAACTTGATCTTTAAGAACTGGCCAAATTTTCATGTAAAAAAAGATTAGCTAAATAAATACATGTGCCTTTCCTATGTTTAGTACTATGTAGAAAATAGACCTTTACCTTATGAAATCTTCTTCTTCTTCTCTCTTTGGCCTAAGTTGTTTGGGCTGAGCCATATTAATCCAGTTTGGAAGTGATTTCAAGAGTCTGCTTATATCATCATCTTTCGCCCAAGAGGCACTGATGACAAGTTTTTCTTCAGACTGGACAATGCCCCTAAAAAAAAAAGCCAACAGAAAACAGGTATTTTAGCATAATCCCTGGTGTTCAGTTAGCATTTTTCCTCTACTTTCTCTTCAGGAAAAATATATCAGCTCCATGTCCTTTAAATGGTGACATCCATGAATAAGTAACATTACTGGGGGACACTATTTCTAGATTTCATTCTCTGTTACGTAATTGTGGAGTAATCATGGAAGCTGCTAATATTAATTATTCCCTCTTCTGTTACCAATCCCTTAAGAAAAATAAAAATGTATGGGAGGTTTTGGGGGAGCTCTTTCAAAAACATGTTCAATAAATATAAAGTCAGGTAATTATTTTAAAATTCTGTTACATGAAAACATACATGTTACCTGCAAAGTGACAGAGGTAATACAAATGGTTATTCTCTGGCTTCTTGGTTTAAATTATCAATTAGTTCTACCTGTAGGTATTTTTTGAACTATGGGCATACCTTTATTCAAAGCAAATCTACCAGCATAAAAAAATCCTCTGCTACAAATGTCAGGCAGAAAAAGCTTTTGATTGTGGCTCTCTCCAGTGGGCTTTGGCTAGTCATCTAGAGCTGACAGGCTTCAAGTCCCTTAATAGGGCCCACGGGTTCACTATTTACACTGTTCTTATCTGAATGTACTTATAAATTCATCTTACATGTTCAATTTCAGTTTCATTAAACATCTCTTTCTCTTCAATATTTCCATCACTATAACTGATTTTGATGGTCTAAAAAGTCCTTATCAGCAATACAAGTGACATAAATGACATTTATTTATGAAGGAAATGCTAATTAGCTGAAGATAAGCAAGGCTCAAGGAGGTTTCTGCCATCGCAGACACAGCAAGGAGTATCTTTTGCTGTGTGAGGGTCACAGTGGGATGCATTAGGAATTTTCAACTAAATATATGCCACATGTATATACATATAATATAAACTGCCTGACTCTATAAACAATTTAATGTTTACAGAGACGCTGAAGCACAAAGTTGTACATACTTTGGCTCAGGACAGCCCAACTGCATATAATATAGCTTCACATCATAAGGAGTAATACTGTTCTGATTCTCTTAAAATACGTTAAAATAAATGAGAACTATGGATAATTTCTAGGATTCTTGTAAGTCACTAAAAGCAAATGTTTTGTAACAGTAATTATGGTCCCCAAAATAAAAATTTGAGTATCAAAACTTCTTCCTTCCATTCTCTCAAATTACTCTCACTGGTATCTTCCATTCCCCTCCCTCGTTATTTTATTGCATTATTTTGTAATAGGTGGATTAATCTATGGAATAATCCAACAGTGTAACTTTTACAATACCATACTTGCATTGCTGGGTGCAATCTTACAGAACAGCACCGCCTCAGATGTCTGACTGATATCTCTTGGCAGGTGGACCCTCAATGCTCTTTAGCATTCTTTTTATGTCTCTCATCAGCTTCTTCTCCCCATTTCCCTCAGTGGTTATTTTTTAAAAATGTTATTTCAGCATCTTCTCATTACTCATCCTTCACTTCCTTGCTAAGTGACAGAGAAAGGAGAGGATTTGTGACAGACTTTTAAACATTCTGCCTCCCACCGCTAACCTCCAACCTCAATTCAAATCTTTCATCCTTACCTATTTCCAGTACTCTCGTTATCCCTTTATTTTCCTGAATTTTTAATATTTCTCCTTGTAACATTTCTCTAATTCTCTGTCATTTTTTAAAAGAATAAATGAAAGAGCAAATCATTCTTTTTCTTTTATCCGATTATTAACACTCTTCTAGGGCCGGGGATTTAGCTCAGTAGTTCTGCCCCCTATGCCCAAGGTCCCAAGTTTGTTCCCTGGTGCCAAAACAAACAAACAAACAAACAAACAAAAGCTCTTCTATCCCCTTCAAAAAAACATTCATTAAATGAGTAGCCTGAGAATCTAGTTTTCCTGAGTAGTTCCACTCACTGATATGACTGTCCAGTCCCTTTCAGAATTTCTGCAAAGATCTCTTCCTCTCAGTTTTTCAGATGTTAAAAATGCCAGTCCCTCTTTGACCTCTAGATACAGTTTGATACTTCTGTATGCTCCTCAACCTCAACATTTGCTTGTTTCTACTGCTTTGAATTCCTCTTTCATTTATAGCACCTAGGGAATTCTCTGTCTTCCTTTTGAGTTTGGTTACCTATTTAAAATACCTTTAAAGTTAACCAATTTTATACAATTTGCTTTTGACAGGAGTAGCATCTATTTATTCTGTATTTTTTTGACAGGAAGTAAAAAAATTCAGTACAAAAGGAAAAGAAAAAAATGTGAGATAATGAAAAGATGGAAATAAAGTGTTTGTAGATGGGAAGGGGAGGAGGGGGTGAAGGGAGGGCAGGGGTAAGGGGAAAAAATGAGAATCAAGACTTGTCATGTAGAGGTACAAGATCCCAACAATGAATGTAACTGTACTGTTTCCCTAAAATGTACCAATAAACTCAATTAAAGCTGAAAAAAAAAGAGTATAACAACAGAGAACACTGGACTAGATATGGAAAAAATCTCTGAACACAATATCTGCTCCTACTAGTAATCTCTAGCTCTCTCTTTACTGTTTTAGCCTACAGTCAAGAAAGGTCATGATTCCCAGTCCCAATACCCCAAATGTGTTCATCAGACTCTGTCATTATATTGCCATTATATTATTTCAAGTGCCCCTTAGGTAAAGATTTGGCTTCTTGTACAAGTATGCTTATAGAATAAAAGTGTCAATATAAAAAAAAAAAAACAATTGCAATAAGGGTTACACAAATAGCATTTCACTAATGTTGCTCCATCAACCCAAGAATATGATTTTATCTTCACATTCTTTGAATATTATGAAGCATCCAATATTTTTGATTGGTATTTTCTCGACACAATAATCTTTTGTTTCCATAACTGTTTCCTTCTGGTTCTTTTCCTGCCATCCTAAACCCCTAATTTTAGCCAAACAGATGACTCTTCTCCTGTGCCCATTCTTAAATGTTGTGTTCCACAGGATTTTCCATTTCTCACTTTGTCAATCTTATTTTCTTGCCAGGACTGACTCATCTGCATTCTGATGATTTCTAAATTAATATTTCCAGGGCAGCCCTCTCTTCTGTGCTGGGCCTGCATCTCCAAAGTTTATTCAAGACTCTATAGTTCCATCATCATTTCAAATTAAAATTAGTCAAAATGAATTCATTCATTTTCTATCTCTCTTCCAGTAGATATCTGGCCAAGCTATTCTGCAATTTGATTCAGAAACAGTCATCCTAATCACCTACAGTTACTACATATTGCCAATTCTACCTCCTTAAAAATCTTATAAATCTGTCATTTCCTGTCCCACTTCATTGCCATTAATCTGTATTTAAACCATCATCATTCCTCACTTGTTAGCAATAACCTTGTAACTAGGCTTCTTTTTGGGGGGTGGGTGGGGTCAAACTCAGGACCTTACAGTTGCCAGGCAGGGCACCGCTGAGCTACATACCGGGCTATAAGTAGACTTCTTGCCTAGAGCTACAAGACCATCAATCCAACTCACCACCTTACTCAGAACAGTCAGGCCTGTGAACTACAAATACAATCATGTTATTGCCCTTCTTAGAACTTTTCAGTGACAATTCTATGTAAGAACAAGAGAGGACTTAGCAAGGCAAAAACATCTGCCTTTTCAGCTTTACCTCCTACTATTGCTTTTTCCTCTTTTGTCTCTGTTCACTGCTGCAAGATAAACTTCTATGCATGTTGAACATCCTATCCATAATGAATACTGCCAGGCCTTTTGAATAGGATATACTGTTTCCTACTTCTGCATGTTGTCACTGCCTAGAGGAACATTTTCTCATTCTCATTGTTTGCTACTACTTATCAATTATTATCTTGGCTCTTTCCTTCCTGTGGCCGAAGTCTCTCTTTTGTACCTCATCACCTTTATATCAGAGGTTTTCAACTCTGACTGCACATTAGAATCACTCTGAGAGGCTATTAAAAAGCAGATGTCCTGGCAAGACCAAGCACATTAGACTCTCAGGGTAGTGGTCATGGTGTAGGTAACAATTTTTCAGTTTTCCATGTGGTCCAAGAATGCAATCAAGTGACAACCCTTCCCTTACACATAACTCTAGTGTCATTGGTCTTTCTATGCATTTTTGTAAGTTGGAATCTCAACCTAGATTAGTTTGCTCAAGGTTGAATTGATTTCATACAAGTTTTTGTGTGCCCAGTGCCTAATAAAGTACCTAGTATAGTATATTTGGAAGGTATACATACTGCCGTCACTATTAGTAATGGGATCACAGGCAGAGATTAGGGAAAGGTAAGGGGGGGACAGGATATGATCAAAGAATATTATGTACATATATGAAAATTTCACAATGAAATCCACTATTTTCTATAATTAATATGCACTAATAAAAAGGCTTCTTTAATTTTGGGCATGTAGATAACTTATTAAACAAAAGCCATTTTAGTTGATTATTTTTTTCTTTTTTGCACTGAATGACTCAGATGAGCTATGAAGTTCTTTGGTAGTAAACCAAATCACAGATTACTCTGTGCTTTTCTAAATTTAATACAAATCAAAATAGTGAATAATAAATTCAAGTGTGTCCCTCTCTGAAAAACATTCAGCACAAAAAATTCCTGACTCATAAAACTAATGAACCAAGAAGTGATTGCTAAAATGTCTTCCCCCTCCTAGGTGGTCCATTATTAAAAAGCTTCAAAACTAATTTTCTTTATAAAGAGTTTTTTTACTATGGCATTACATTCTCTCCCTTCGTAAAGGAAATGAACAAAATTCTATCACCTATGACTTTAATACTTATAAAAGTACACTTCTATACTTATCACCTATGACTTCATGATTAACAATTTGTCTTATACAATGGGGTGCGAAGACCATAGTCTGTGGATCAAATCTCTCCATGAGCTGTCTTTATATGTCCTATAAGCTGAGTGCTCATAGGTTTAAAAGGTTTATAAAATTTTTAAAAAAATAAAATTTTGTGAATGGAGAAATTAAATTTAACATTTCAATATCCATATCCAGAAAGAACTTTGGCTGAGTGCCTTAGTTCCTTTTAGGCTAAATTATGCTTTTCAAAGTTAGAAGCTTAAATTTAAGTCACTTTTCCAGCATTTAAATCTTTGAGCCAGATACATTTTACCCTAGAGTTCAGTAAACCAATTTGGGTATGTGAATGTGAGATGATACTATATATACTTTGGGGATTACAAGTTTCTATCTTAGCACGTGATAGAATTAAACAAAAATTATCTTGATGGAATACTATGTTAAAGATATCTATTTACTTAGGTATTTAATAAATAAACATTGGCTTAAAAATTTTAACATATTCACAGATTCTATTTTTTTAAAGATAGTTATTCTAATTAATTAAAATAGTACTACATAATTCTCTTAACAATAAAAATATTAATTCATATTGGAAAGAACACCGATCCCAAAAGCAATTCCAAATATTCTATTTAAAAAACTGTCATTAAGGTGAAGGGGGTGAAGGGAGGGGAGGGGTATGAGGAAAAAATAAGAACCAAGACATATCATGTAAAGGTACAAGATCCCAATGATAAATGTAACTATTGTTTGCTTTAAATGTACAAATAAACTTAATGGGGACAAAAAAACTGGCACAATTATTCTAAAGGATTTTTTTTTATATTTAAGTGGCAAAGTTCCCAACCTGACCAATTATACTTATTAGTTTTTTTTAATTATCATCAGCAGCAGTAGCATCATTTTTTAAACAGTGTCTTGCTTTGTAGTTCTGTCTGACCTTGAATCCACTATGGCCCAGGCTGGCCTCGAATGTGAGGTGATCCTCCTTCCTTAGCTTCCTGCATGCTGGGATTACATGTATCACCCTTATTAATGTTTTTGGTTTTTTTTTCCCAGTACTGGGAATTGAACTAAGGACCTTGTGCTTGCCAGTAGGTGTGGCACGACTGAGCTACATCCCCGACCCTAGTTTTTTATTTTGAGACCAACAAAATTTCTACACATATCTAAATCACCTCAGAAAAGAAGTGTTACATCCCCAACAAGAGGAGTAAGGTTAATCATTCCTGCCAGAATTATAATCTACTCAATAATTCACAGCTCAATGGGCTACAGACAGAGCCATCCGTGTAACTATTTGCACCCATTCCTAGGAGCAAGAAGAAAATAGATGCACCTCCTGAAACAAATTATAAGGCTGCCACAAGAAGACGCTACTCTCTAGACACAGCTGAGTAGATTTCATTCAAAAAACATTGGCTGGTGTCAACTAGCTCTGATGTGCACTGCTTCCTTGCTGGAACAGTTGGCAAGTGCAAGTGTGCATGGTTGCAGGACACAGCTGGGGTGCTGAGTCTTTCATTAGGTAAGCCAGGGCAGGTGGGGCTAATTGACTTCAACTGTTTGGTGACAGCCAGGGCATGATGCTTCTTCTGCCAGGCTGAATCTTTTAGACTCTTCAAAAAGTAGGAGCCAAGCTAGACAAATGAACCCTACACAAGTCTGGCCCAAATCAAATTGCTGTAGTCCAATCTCCACTGTGGAAGACTGGGCTCAAGGCAGATCAAAGTGCAGTGCAATGTCCAGCAGCACGTGTTAATGACATTTAGGGATGCAAAGAGTCAGTATTATGCTGTTGAGGAAAAAAAACCCCACAAAAACAAAAAATCTCTTATGAAGAGATATTTCATTTAAAAATGAAACAATACTGTAAATAGGAAAAAAACCAGAGAAACACCAGATCATCCTTGGTATCAAAACCAGTGCTGGTCCCATAGTTTTTGTGATGGTGTGTATTTCTCCCCAGATGTTAAGGAACATTTGAGAACTCTGGAGATGGCTCATGGAAATATATTCAAGAGGACCATAGGGAGGGAGAATATGGAATCTGAGAGTTTAGAAAGTGTAACTTTGGCGGACAATATAGTAACAATCTTTAAACAGACAAGTTCTCACATGAAGAGTCATAAACCCAAGAAGAAAAGAATAATACTGTAGCACAAGAATTGAACCAGGAATTACTATAAAATCTGTCTCAATTATCAAATGTTCACATTTTTCTTATGAAAAGAAAATTTAAATGTGTTCTGTATTTGAATATTCTTAAGATTTTTATAAAAAATACTGGACCAGGTAGCTCCCTGTTTTAACTTTCCATGTCTTCCCATTGCATTTAGAATAAAATTCACATTTTTTGGCCCTAAGGTCCTTCATTAATAGCTCTTAATTCTGGACATACATTAAAACATCTGACAAGCACTTAAAAATATATCAATTTCATAAGCCTCAGACTACTATTTTTAAAGCTCCCACATATGTGAGTGTAGCCAGAAAAGACCAAAATAATCTGACCTTCTTACCTCACTCAGTGTCTAATCTCCTTGCTCCCTGCGTTCCATGAAACTGACCTGAATTCACATAAGTTCTAGGATAGTTCTTGCCTTGTACTTGCTCCTTCTTCTGCCTGGAATGTTATTTCCCACATTTTCAAGCAGCTCCTTTTCCTCCTTCATAATTAAACTCAAAACATTTCCTCTTCAGTGAGGTCTTTCTTGGTGCTCCTCCCTAACCTGAATCTCTTTTTAATTTTAAAAATCACATCATCCTTATTATTGAGAAATCTATTTTATTTCTTTGTCACTATATTATCTATCTCCCTCCATTAGAATGTACAATCTGTGATGGCAAGACTTACCTACCTCATTTATTCCTCTATCCCTAGCCTTCAAGAAATAAATGTGTATTTATTCAAAAATTTTATTTTAAATTATAAATTGGCAAATTACAGTTGTATATATCTATGGGGTGCAAAGTAATGTTATGATTTATGAATAATTAAGTCAAGCTAATTAATATATCCATAATCACAGCTACTGTTCTTGTGGTAAGAACATTTGAAATTTGCTCTCCACAATTTCAAAACAGCTGATACATTATTTTATACTCTATTTACCACACAGTGCAATATAGCCTTATTCCTCTAATTGAGGCTTTGAACTCTCACCATCAACTCTCTATTCTCTGTCCAACAACTTCTGGAGATTACCACTCCCATTCTCTGCTTCTGTGAATTCCACTGTTTTAGATTCTACATATACGTGCACATAGATATTTGTCTTTCTGTGCCTGGTTTATTGCACTTGGATATTAGCTAATTTCATCCATGTGGTTCCAAATGGTAAAATTTCTTTCCTTTAAAAAGTGAATACTTGTACCACCTTTCCACAAGGAATGTAAATATTATGTACTGCACTACACTCATGTACTAATAAACTAAGATAAAAAAATTTGAGCTTGTGAAATCTTTGCACCATATATATTTAGTAATGCTCACTTCAGAGAAAACCACTCCGAGTTGCTCAATATGCGAGCTTTACCACTTCATGAACCTCTATGAACATCACAGAACATCATCTTTTCTGTTTTCTTTCATGGAACATAATGTCACTGAGATCTATTCATGTTATTCTGTATCAATTCTTTTTTATTCAGTCCCTTGAAAGGATATACTATATATTGTCAATCTGTTCCCCAGTTAGACATCTGGGTTGTTTCTAAATGGGTGCTATTATAAATAAAAATACTCTAAACATTTTTTAAGTGAATAGTATTTCAATGTATATATACCACATTTTCTTTGTCTACTCATCTGTTGATAGACACAGATTTATTCTGTAACTTGTGTACTATAAATAGTGCTGCAGTGAATATTGGGAGTGGAGATATCTTTTAAGCATATGGCTATCAAATATTCTGGGTAAATATCCTAAAGAGGTATTATTATTATTACTGGATCATATAGTAATTTTATTTTTAGTTTTTTTGAGGAACCTTCATTTTGAGTGTTTCATAATGGCTGAACTAATTCACATTTCAGTAACAGTGCACACTGACTCCCTTTTCTCTACACACTCACCAACACCTATCTTTCATCTTTTTGATAAGTCATTCTGACAAGGATGAAGTAGTATTTCATCATGGTTGGTTTTAATTTGCATTTCCTTAATGATTAGAGATGTTGAGCTTTTTTTTCCTTCCATATCCATTGGCCAATTTGTTTCTTCTTTTGACAAATGTTTACTCAGGTTTCTTGTTCTTTTTGTTGTTGTTGTTTTTCTTTTGCTTTTGATGGTGCTAGTGATCTAACTGCTGTCAATTTAACCCGAGACCTCACACATGTGCTGTAACACTAAGCCTGTATCCTCAAGTCATCCTTGCTTGTTTTTAAATTAGGTTGTTCTCTTTGTATAGAGTTATTTGGGTTTTTAATACATTTTGGATATTGACTACTTATCACACGAATGGCTTACAAACATTGCCTCTCAGTCTATAGGTTGTCTCTTCACTTTCTTATTTCCTTTGTTATGCAGAAACTTTCATTTTGATGTAATCTCATTTGTCTATTTTGGTTTTTGTTGTCTCCACTTTTGGGAGTTCAATCTAAAAAAATCACTGCCTAAGTAATGTCATGGGGATTTACCCCGTGTTTTCTTCTTGTAGTGTCACAGTTTTTGGTGTCAGACTTAAATATATAATCCATTTTAAGTTGATTTTTTATATGATGTGAGATAAGAGCTCAATTTCCTTCTTCTGCATATGGATATCCAGTTTTCTCAATGTCATTATTGAAGAGACTGTCCTTTTCTTAATATATATTCTTGGCATATTTGCAAAAATCAATAAATCATTCATGGATGAGTTCCTTTCTCAGTTCTCTGCTTTATTATATTGGCTGGCAAGTCTGTTTTTATGCTAGTATTATTCTGCTTTAATTACTATCATTTCATAGCGTAGATTGAAATCAGACAGTGTGATTCCTCCAGCTTTATATTTTGGTTCAGAATTGCCTTGGTTATTTGTGTGTATGTTTCCATATGAGATTCAGAATCATTTTTTATTTGTTTGAAAAATGAGAAACGAAAAGGAAAAAGGAGAATAAAAGGGAAAAAATGGAAACAAAGCTTTTGTAAATAAGGAGGGGGGAAAGGAGTTGAAAGGAAGGAGGGAGAATAGGGAAAAAAGAATCAGGATATATTATGTACAAGTACAAATTCCCTATGCGTGTGATTATTATGTATATCAAAAGTGTACCAATAAAAAAATTACAAAAAAGAAAAATAATACTGAAATTTTTACAGGAATTGCATTGAATCCATAAATCATTTTGAGTGTATAGGCATTTTCACAACATTAATTCTTCCAATCCATGACAATAGGTTATCTTTACATTTATTTATGTATTCTTCAATTTATTTCATTAGTGTTTTAGTCTTCAGCATATAAATTTGTCATCTCAGTTAATTTTATTTCCAAGTGTGCTTTATGGTAGACATTATCAACAGGATAGTTCTACTGATTTCTTTTTCAGAGTGTTTGTTGTTACTGTATAGAAATGCTACTACATTTTACATGTTGACTTTGTATTCTTTAATTTTTTTTTAAATTTGTTCTCAGTTTTCATGAAATCTTAAGGGGTTTCTATATTAATGATCATGTCTTCAGCAAACAGCAACAATTTGGCTTTTTTCTATTCAGGATGCCTTTTGTTTTTGTCTAATTGCCTGGCAAGGACTTCAATACCATATTGAATGGAAGTGGTGAGAGTAAGTGTTAGATTTCAATTTTTCACCGTTGAGTATGATGTTAGCTATGTGCTTATATTACCTTTACTGTGTTGAGATATATTCTTTCCAAACCTCATTTGATGAGTGTTTTTATCATAAAAAGAAGATGAATTTTGTCAATTTTTTCGGTATCTAATGATTTTCATGTAGTTTGTTCTTCACTCTGTTAATGTGATATATCACATTTACTGACTTGTATAAGATGAAATATCTTTGTATCCTAGAGATAAATCTCATTTGATTATGGTGAATGATGCTTTTAAGGTGTGGTTGAATTTACTTTGCTAGTATTTTATTGAGAATTTTTACAACTATGCCATCAAGAATATTGTTCTTCGCCGGGGATTTAGCTCAGTGGTTCTGCCGCCTGCCTCACAGTGTAAGGACATAAATTCAATACCCAGTACCGAAAAAAAAAAAATTGTACTTTTCTTTCATGTTATGTCCTTTAGTATCCAGAGTATGCTGGCCTCAGTAATTGTTGAATAAAAGTAACAGATTGAAAAATGGTATGGTACAACTGAAGCACAAAACACCAGGCAAATAAGAAAAGGCATACACTTCACATATATTATTTTTATCCTCACAACAATCATGTGTGGTATCATCTGTAAGTACTCCCACTGTATAGATAAACTGCACCGAGACAGAAACTAGGAAATTTGCCTGGTAAGGCAGAGCCCAACTTGGACCACACCTAAGTAGAATCTAATTTAACACAATTGTTGTGACTGACCAGATAAGCTAAAGGCTATAAAGTCCCTTGCACAGTGACAATGTATGTATTGAGTCTTTATTTCTCTTCCAGTCAGCCTTTGTAAGAGCATCGAGGCTACTGTGACAGTCTCCTATCTGATCATAGTCAGGCAGGAGAAATGAGGACTGGCTACTTGCTGCAGAATTGGTAGGACAGGTAGTCAGGAAGCAATATCTGTACTGGTCCAGGAAAGCAGTTGATGTGCACTGGAACAGTAAAGTGAAGGTATGTACTTGAGCAATAAACATAAAGGAAAGCCCTCTATAGACATACCTGCTACATTTTGGGGATAATTATGTGGGAAAAGTCACAGTATTCTCCTAGAAGCTGACAGTTCAGACAGTGATTTGTAACAGGTAGCACACATAAAAATAACTTCAGGGAAACTATTCATGTCCATGCCTGACTCTCTGTGGGCCTAGTGTGGGAATCTAGAATATATACTAAAATTTTCCTGCATAACTCTGATGTGAATCCACAGTTGAAAAATAATGTTTTAGAGTAAGATATAAATTGTAACTGATCAAATAAAACATAAAAAATTTAAATTACCATACATTGGGATAAGTACCAGAATAGAGTTATATAAAATAAATCATAGGAGCATATAACAAAAGCTTACAGGCTAAATGTCCTCTATGAAACAGATACTGTATATACTTTATAATATCCATTTCTGTCTATTCAATATTTAATAAAAATGGTTCAGTGCTAGGCAAGCCAAGAAGATAAAGGAGAAGCATAGTTTTAACAGGCAAACCAGAATTCAGGCTTGTGAGAACTGGCATACAACCATAGTGCTTCCAGCATTTATAATTAGGCTGGCAAGGGGTACAAGGGTAGGATAGTAGCCTCTGGTTACAGCAAAGCCGAAAAGCTTCATGAACCTCTAGGACTGCCTATGTCTCATTTCTGTTTGTTATCACGATGGGGCCAGAGAGATTTCCCTAAAATACCATTTTGATCATGTCATCCTCCTCACTAAAACTTGTGATAATATTCTTTTACCCAATAGGAAAATTTTCAAAGCTCCCATTTCCCCGCAATCCCACTATTCACTCTAGTCACTGTGATTTCTCCACATTTCTCCCATGCTACTCTGTGTCTTGCTCATCCTGTTCAGTCTGGTAGCATTTCTTCATTCATTCAGGAAACATGCCAATGGCCAGCAAGGTTTCCAACCAGTTTGTGTACAAATGTAGTTTCAATGATTAAAAATACATCCTATTCTACTCTTTCTTGAGGTTCTAGCATGAGTTCTAGCTCCTCTATGAAGAAGCAGTGAAAAGTAAGACCTGAGGATGGTTTTATCTCCCCTTCCCAAATAATATGCTTGTGTCTCCTATCAACCGAGTTAAGAGTAGAGAAGAGCTTTTATTTGCATTCAATACCAGGCCTTACATTACTGGGGGAGGGGTCACTACCAGCCCCTGAAAAATAATTAATCAATGCCATATTGGAACAGAGAGAAACCTCAGCACACTGACTTCTAGTTGTGAAACTGCTACTTAGGGGAACATAAGAGGTTGGCTGTATCTCAGGGCAAAGAGGACAGACAAAGGGGAGAAGCATTCACCTTGGAAGCAGCAGAGTAATGGGCATACTGCCTGATTGCTAATGCAGTACAGAATTAGCTTATCTGGTCAGTCACAACAATTGTGTTAAATTAGATTCTACTTAGAGTTGAGAAAACAGAAAGGCTAAGAATGTGGAGGAGGTCAGAGAATGTACAAGTTATAGTGCATGAATTAAAAGCTAAGTCTCCGACTATAAAGCCAAAAGAAGAGTCAATGGAATTAAAGAATTAGGAAACCTGAAAAATAATTTAAATAGTTTAGAGAGACAGTAACCAGTAATAGTAATAGTAAGGAGCACAGACTCCAGAAAAATAGGTGTGGTCCAAGTTGGGCTCTGCCTTACCAGGCAAATTTCCTAGCTTTCCTTTAGGCTCCAAGGGGTGTGACTAATGAAAGACTTCTAGTCCTCATGTCCTTTTCCAGAAACTATCCAAAGCCTATAACATGACATCATTTTATAGTATAGTCTCTCCCTCCAGAGTGAGGTATGCACAGAGAGGTGACATGTGTTTAACTTTTCTTCAAACTCCCAATGGTAGTTCAGTTTCTCTGGTAAACTTGGAAACCAAACTGATTCTCAGCAGAGGGCATTGTGAGCTTATGGATTTGATTAGGTCTGACAAAGATATCTGCTGAGAACCACACTGAGAAAATCAGATGGCAATGTTTCCCTGCTTCCTTCCTCCTTCCCAATGTTATATCATTTTGGATCATTTGAATTGTATATGGATTTCTATTTAAATCAGTCATTTGCTGGCAGCAAAACTAGAACATTTCCTGTTTTTCCTCTCACTGTAATCAGGATTTGGCTGTCCAAATTAGGACTGCCCTAATTACTCCTCAGCAGGTGCCAATCTGGGGGAGGGCAATAAATGGGAAGAGAGGAAGTAAGGACACTTCACATCTCTAGACTCATGCAACAAGAAAACACATTCTCCCAGACCTGAAAAATCTGATTCAGTAAATGGGCAACAAGTACCATGGGGTTATGTGTTATGTGTGAGTGGGTGCACACGTGTGACTATACTGCTGTGTAACAAACATAAAGATGACTTTCTATTTATTCTGTTACTAGGCTTTGCAAAGTTACTTTTCTCACACTAAGAAGAATTCCACATAGGTCTATAATTCAGCAGCCAAGGCAGATCACTCCTAGAAATGCCCCTGTATGTGGAATAATCTGAGTGTAGGTACAACGAAGCAGACGCTGTAGAGACTTTGTCCACAGGGAATATCAAAGAGGTTTGGTCTATTGGGGGACAGAATTAAGATATTTTTTGATGACATAAGGTGCCAAAAACTAAAAGCAATGGCTGTGTTCCAGAAGAAGTAGTACAAAGGAGACATAGGTTTCCTGTTTTGACAAAATGGCACAACATAAATGACAGAGAAATAACTTAATTCCTATTTACAGGATAGACCACAGTAAACAAAAGTAAGTCCTGTTTCTTCATAAAAACCAATCATTTTACTTGTGCTTTAGATGTCTTTCCCACACACAACTTCAGTGGTCCTCCCCTTTCTTTCCTATATCATCAATTTTCTCTCTCTTCCAATTTTTTTTTTCAAAAACAGACATGCACTAATTTCTCCTGTTTAAAAGAATACATCAAACAACAAAAAAACCCTTCATGTGACCTGAGGTCCCCTTTGCAGTTAAACTCAGTGAAAGTTTTTCCTATAATTACAGTTTTCTTCTTCCATTTTCTTTTTTTGAATCTATACTAGTCAGGTTTTCATCCCTACTACTCCACAGAAACAGCTCATATAATTCACAAATGACCACCACATTGCTGAATTTATCACTGAGTTTGTTCTCAGTTCGACCAATAATTTACAGGAGTTGATCACCTTTCTCTATCAGTTTATTTGGTTTCCTGGATACCAAGCTCTTCTGGTTTGTATCCTACTTTACTGGTCACTGCTTCCCAGTATCCTTTGTTGGTTTCTCTTCTTTCTGCAAACTTCTAAAAGTTCACAATCCTCTCCTGCGCTATGTATATACTTAACCTCATAGAGATAGCATGGTTTTTAAATGCCATTTACATATACTACATATATGTCCACAGCTGGCAAACATCTGTCTCCAAGGCAGAGCACTTTCCTTTTGATGTCCACTGTCTTTTACAGTCCTTTCTATCTCTATGTGGATGTGTCACAGACACTCCAAACTTAAGTGCTACTTCATTTGCCCCCAAACCTGCACTGTCCTCTGTTTCAATAGCTGGCAGCTTCATTTTTTCACTGAGAAATTAAAAGTTCCAAGAGTCATTTTGGATCCTCTTTTCCTTTCATACTCCATATCTAAAGTCTAGCAGAGAATTCTCGTCTGTCTCTTTAACATACATTCAGCACCCACTCATTTGTCACCATCTCTGCTAATATTCAGTGTGAGCTGTGTTCATTTCTCACCTGGACTAACCTAACAGCCCATAATTGGTCGCCCTGCTACCATCCTTGTCTCCCTACAGTGTAGGTTCAACACTTACATTTTAAAGGGTAAACAAGATCAACCTACTCCTAGGCAAATTTCTTTCAATGCCCCTCTATTTTACTCAGAGTAGAACTCAACATCCCAACAGTGGTCCAGCTTTCTGTTTCCTCAAGGCCATCCTCCAGTATCCGCTTTACTCCAATCATGCTGGCTGTCCTGCTGTTAAAGTGCCCCACAGAAAACCAGTCTTATGGTCACAGCGGCTGCTGGGCACTCCTTTCCCAAGTATCTTGTCTAACTCTTTCAATTTTTTCCAGCCTTTACTCAGACCTCAACTATACAGGGCCTCCTTGGGGTACCCAAATTAAAATTACAACCCCCTTCTCCTACATTCCTTAGGTATCTGCCTGCATTTATTCTCTGTATTACTTATCATCTTTTAAAATTGTTTATTTTATATATTTTTACCTCTCCTTTCTCATCCTCAATAGACTATAAACCCCAAGAAAGCAGATTTTTATTTAACTGCTTCATCTGTAAATTCTTGTGCTTTATAATGAATGGAATCCCAGAAATCAAGTAAATGAATTGTTTTAAGGACAGAGTGATCAACTGTGTTAATAATAGCTACTGAGACAGAAAATAATATAATACATTTAATAAATTTAGGAAACTTGTCTTGGGATACTGAAATAACTGAAAACATGTAATCATGAAACCACTGCTGATAATCTTGGAGGTGTCCTAACATGTAAGAAAAAAATGCCCAAGAGTGTATTCTGAAGCTTCATTAAAGAAAAGGAAGGTAAATTAGAGAAAAAGGTAAATTTAGAAAAATGGGAAAAATTCTGAACTCAGTATTACTAATAGTTTGTGAACAGTTAAGAAGTGGTAGTCACCAGGAACTAGGAAGATTTCACAAAGAACAAGTCACATAATTGCTCTCTTCTTAATGCACTTAAACAAAGAAATGGTAACTCTGGGACTTGGTTGTCTTCAAGTCTTTGCTCCCAAGGTTAATTTGAAAATATCCTCAAATTGAGAATTCTTTTTTTTTTCTCTCTCTCTCATTGAGTTTATTGGTACATTTTAGGGTATACAGTACAGTTACATTCATCATTGGGATCCTGTACGTGTACATGACAGGTCTTGGTTCTCATTTTTCCCCTTGTCCCTGACTTCCCTTCACCCTCTCCTCCCTTCCCTATTTACAAACACTTTATTTCCATTTTTTCTCAAATGAGAATTTTTAAGGAATGGCTGAGTACAGCAGAGAGAAGTGGGTCCTAAAAGGAAAGGAAAGAGAGGATTCCTGAAGTAATTCTAGATTATTATCTATAGCTGGCTTGTAAATTTCTGTCTTGGGGAGATCTGAGGAGTAGGGGTTGTCTGCATTAAAAGGAACAGGAAGAAATCTGATAAAGGCTCTTACAATACAAATAATAAAAACAGGGGCTGAAATAAGTGGTGATCAAAGCAGTCATCACCATCTCGTCATCATCAGCAAAATAGTAATTACTTATTTTTTAAGGAGCATAGGATTTTGCGTAAAAACTGATATATCTGAGACACTCCTTTGAGAAAGGACTATTACCATCTCCGCAAGAAAAGGAAACTAAAGAATACAGGCTGAGGTCTTAAAACCAGTAGGTGAAAAACTAGTGTTCAAACTTAGGTTACAGGGCCTGCTCTTCTTGAGATATAAACTGGGTTTCTACTTAAAAAAATTCCTGAAGTATTTGTAATATATCGATGTCTATTTCAAAAGAAGTCTCAGGAGGTAGACCCCGAAATTTCTCAACTCAGCTTTGTCTTGTTGAACTTTCTGTTTGCAATGATATACATAAAGAAACTAAAAGCTTCTAATATCAAAGATGATATGGAACATGGAGGAAGAGCTAAGACTTTCTGATGGCAAAATGTAAATTTATCTCAATAGACCAAAATAAGCTAAAAACATGACATTTTCTGGGTAAATGTAAAATCTTTTTATGTTTAAAATTATCAGAAATGATAACAAATTAACAGAAATGATAAAAATTTATCAGAAAAGGCAAGTTCAACAAGACAAGTTCAACTAGTGTTTCTTAACATTCCCTTATTTTTTGCAGCCAACCAGTGCATTAAAAGGAACAGGAAGAAATCTGATACTTATAAAATTTACCCCTGCAATGTCTCTTGAACTGTTCCTTCCTCTTCATTTTCCTTTCCTCTATGTCCGAATTCAGGCACTTAATGTCTCTCTCTCCTCTACCTCCTCAACTCTTGCTTTTCCTAGGTATCATACACAAAACTCAGAAAAATTCTCCTGTAGCATAAGTGAGTACCTAGCAGTCCTTGCTTATATACTTTCAGTGGCTCCCTACTACCTCATTTGAAAAGGCCAAGTTCTTGGAGCCTGGCATTCCATATACTGCAGGTGGACCCTAGTCTTCCTTTCAAAAACTCATACATTCTATCATTTGTTCTTCCTTTCCCATTTTTTTCCACCTCGTTGATATTGTCCTGGATCCTTTCTTCCCCTTCTGAGGCCTGGGATTAAGTCCTCATTTTTCATAAAGCCCACATAGTTCATTGCCTTGCCCAGGCCTTTCCTCTCCTCCTTAGTAATTTCTTCTAGGAATGAAATCTTTGGGCCGGGGATTTAGCTCAGTGGTTCCACCACCTGCCTCGCAAATTTAAGACTCCTCCCCAGTACCAAAAAAAAGAATGGCATCTTTATCTACCTTACTATCTTGACCTACCATACCATACTTTCTGTCATAAATTAATGCTGACTATTCATACATTCTATTTCTTAGTCTCATCCTTCCCTTTCTATCCTTTACTTGAAATATAAACTCTTTAAAGGCAGAAATGGTGACTCATTTCCTTCTTCCACACACCTCAATGCTTTCTTAGACAATGCTCAATAAATATCTGACAAATGCACTATGGTGGGATGTAATAATATCTGGGTGTAGCACTAGATCCTGTATGAGGCATGTAAAGCTTCTGCTCTAATAACATAGACCACCTCTGGAATACTGGGCCTGGTTTGGGGTACTCCTTTCTAAAATGAACATTGTCAAGCAAATGGGCAATGGAGAAGGATGACTGGGATGGTTTGCAGACCAAAGATATAGCAGAAACTGGGAATGTTCCATCTAGGGAAGAAAAAATGCAGACACAATGGATCACCATAATTATTCTCACATATTTGAAAGGTTTTCATATATAAGGATTAAAATGATTTGGAATCACTCTAGAAAAAAGGACCATATCCAACACATAGGACAGTGACACTTAAAAATAAGAAAAGGACTCCAAATGAGATGTTTTTCAGCTATGACCAGTCTGCTTTGTGGGTGCAGTAGTCCATGGTTGGAATTGAAGTACAGGTAATGACTCCCACTACAAAGTTCTACATGTCAGACGTGTGGTCCCATAGTAGCACCATTAAAAGTGCAGCCTTATGGACAGACTTTATGGGAAGTCACTGAGAATGCTGGCTAGTGCATAGTGGTTTCCAAAGACTTCAGATTGAAAGGAAATAAAACCCTGAGGAAAGATCACCTATGATGCATAAAGTGCCATGACATAGCAAATTTAAATATTTCTGTGAAAATAAGAACACCAATACTATAAAAATGGTCATCAGTGGAGTTTAGATTTTAGAATCAACTTTACCTTTACAGGCAATGAAACATCTCCACTATAATTAATATTTATCAACTTGTGGTTTGTAAGAATTATTGGGTCTACATAATCAGATATAAGAAAAAGAGGGCATGCCCTGCTTTTTAAAAAAAGCTTTAAAAGTTAACAAATGTTCAAAACATACAAATTAATTTCAATGTAATACTATTAAAAAGGTAATTATTTAAAAATACCTTTATTAAGTCTTTTTCACTAAGTTTATTGGTACATTTTAGGTATTCAATATGATGACTTTCATCACTGGGAATTTGTATCTTTACATGACACATCTTGGCTCTTATTTTTCCCCCATTCTCCTGCCCTCCCTTCAACCTGTTTAAGTCTTAAGATATTTAAAATGTTCTTCAACTCTCATTTGGTGAGATCACTTTTGGTACAATCACTTTAGAATTTTGATTTTGTGAAGCTGAAAATACAACTATTATCCAGAAAGTCTAATATTAGACAACCACTCTAGGTTAGTGGTTTTCACAATTGTTTTTTGAGTACCCTTTAAAATTAAAGAGAAAAACCTATATTCTCCTCACACTTCTGTGTTGATATTGTTCCAAAAGCTATATCTGTAACAATAATAAATATAAAAAACAATAATAAATACTATTTTAAATATATCCAGTGTCCAGGCATAGAAATATTGTATGATCTCACTTGTATACAAATCCACTAAAATAGAGTGAATGGTAGTTACCAAGGCAAACGTGGGGGCATGGAATAAGATGAGGATACGTTGGTCAAAGGGTAAAACATTTTAGTTAAATTTAAGAAACACATTTTTGAGATCTATTGCACGGTCTGGTGATTATGGTTAATACTATTATATATATATATATTTTTTTGGTACTGGGGATTGAACTCGGGCCCTTGCACTTGTGAGGCAGGCACCGGAACCACTGAGCTAAATCCCTGGCCCTCTGTCATATATTCTTAAACTGCTAAGAAATTATAAATGCTCATCACACATATGAAAAAGATACATGAGGTGATAGGCTAACTAGCTTGATTTAATAATTCAATGATGTATTTGTATACAAAAACATATGATACCCTACAAATAAATACAATTATTATTTTTAAACTAAAAATTTAAAATCCATCCGATGAGTTCTTAATACCACAGGGATTTTATACCCTCAATTATAAAATATACATGAAAAGGCTCTTTAACAGATTATTTTATTTTTGATTTGAATTATTATTTCTATTTCATTTCCTCATTGAATTTTATCTTAATTGAATATAGTTTTTGCTTAAAAGTATTTGATTATTCCACTGTAATTGTCTATAAATATTTGCATAAATTAAAATCTAAAAAATATAGCTTAGTTTTGTTACCCTAAGAATAAATTCTTGAATTACTATTAAGATTACTTAATACCTAATTGATTATAAGTTATTAGTTATATGGATGATTTTAGCCTAAATATAATATTTAGTGAATAATCACTGAATACAAGGAATGAAATATTTTTGCAAGTCCATTTCAATGATGTGGGTGAGTTTCTCTTCTTTAGTTGGTCCATGTAACTGTGGATAAAGACTACTCACTGCAGCAGTGAGGGAGGTTGGGCATCAATTTATACTGTATTATTCTTTTTGATTAATATTCCATAAAGATAGTTTCCTGGCACATTATAATGACTTATTGTCTACTATCCAATGTCTCACTTTCCAACTTTACTTGTTAAGATCTTTTGGTGGTTGGTCTTACTCTGCCTATTCAACATTATTTCCTACTACCTTCTCCTAAGAACCTTGTTTCAATCCAAATTTCTTTTCTTTGTCACCTCCAAATATCTGGCAACTTCCTTAGTGCTTCTTCTCCTCTTGAGGCACATTCATTTATGGTCTCCAGCCTCCACAGATGTCATCTTAACTTCTGCAAAATCAATCTTGGCAGCAACTACCCTTTCTTTGTCTCTCTCACATTTTCCGTTTTTTTTTTTTTTTTTTTTTTGCCCTTAATAGCCTATATAATGCAGGCACTGATTATGTACTGTACTGTACCTTTCTAACTTTAATTATATATCACATATAATTTAGTATTTTACTGTACATTCTTTTCTTCTGTAATTGTTTTACATCTTGTCAACCACACCATAATTTGTTCCTATTATTAGCTTTCTATGAGAAATGCTATGATCTTTTCCACAAGCCTGGAGAGATTTTTGAACTCAGAGAAAAGAAATTAGAGGTATAACTAATGGTTTTCAAGTTCCTAACATTGGTTTTTCATCCACTGATGCTGAAAACAGGCATAACTGTCCTTCTGTGACAAGCGGAATACTAGAGATCAAACATCAGGAGGAATATATTTGTAAAAATGAAAAGAAATTCTTTATAGATTATTAAGTTTCAAATTGCTCTACTTCAAAGATCTTTTCATCCATAAGATGGACTATTCAAGATCTGGGATTTCTTTGAAGAACACAAATCTTACAATTTTAGGTTTGCATAAATTCAAGACTGACTACTCAGCTGAGCCACTCAACAGCAGACTGAAGTGTCTCTGTCTCTTCATCCCTTTTATTCCCTCTACTGGTAGGACTATTCAAGGATCTAACAGACTATTTTTGTGGTGCATGTTCTCAATGGGCCCTTTGATACATTCAGGAATAAACCTTTTCTATAATGGTGGAAGACAATGAAAGTATTACCAATAGTCAGAACCACCACCAGGTTCTAACATGACTTTGCTAACCACTAACAAGGCTCTACCTGTAGGCTGCAGAGCAGGTGTCCTTGTACTCCTGTAGCTTCACACATACCATGTTGAGGAACTGATCAGAATACGCACTCAAATCATGCATCAGGTTCATGAGGTCTTGTACTGTCTTCTCCACAATTATTGTGCTCTGGAAACACACAAAAGAGAGGACATTGACAGTTATGAGATTTTGTATGCAAATAATGAATAGCACAAAAGGATATGGTAATTTAAGAGACTTGAACTTCCTAGGATATAATATTTTAAAATATTGATTACAATCAACAAGAAAATAAGTATCTTACATAGTGCTGATCTTCCAAAGACCCAAAAAGATGTTTTCCCTGGAATTATCTGGGATAGGGATTTTCAAATTCCAAGTAATTTCATGGAATTTTTGGAATCTATTTTTTTTTTAAAGAAAATACATATCCTGTGGGCTCTACTTGAGAGTGGCACTTGTGACACACAACACAAAGAAAAGTTTTAGAACTATCAATCTATTAAGAACAACAACTAACATTTTTATTGCATCTTACATCTTTTAGAATGTTTTTTCCAATATATACCATAGATTATCTCACTTGACAATCACATAATAATCATGATTATCATGAACATTTATAGGATTCTTATAAGTGCAAGGTGTAATGCTAGGCACTCTGCCAGATTTAGTTCACCGAATCTTCTCAACATTCCTACCCATCAGGCAGATGCTGTAATAGACTCTACTTACAAATGAGTAATGAGGCTTAGAGACACGAAACACACAAAGCAAGAGCTCCAGGCTTTGTTTTTAGTTTTTTCTTCACTTTACCATTCTGCCACAGGGGAGGTCTCAGTTCTTCTGCCCATAGCCCCATTTTCTCATGAGGTCTTAGTGTTTCATTTTTGTGTCAGTCAACTTTCTGATACAGTAACAAATAACTGATCAACTTACAAAGACAGCTTTTTTTGGCTTTCAATTTGGAGGTTTCAGTACATCATTTACCGGCCCCAGGACTTTGAGCATGTGGTGATGCAGTACATCCTGGCAGAAGGACATGGTAGAGCAAAACTGCTTAACTCATAGCCAGATACAAAAAGAAAGGAAGAGGACGAGGCTGAGTTTTCACAGTCTTCTTCAAGGGTATGCCCTCAATAGCCAGAAGCCTCCTATTAGACCCCCACCTCGTAAGGATTCTACAGTCTCCCAACAGCTCCACTCTGGAGAACAAATCTTTAATATGTGGGTCCTAGGGAGAACATTACAGATTCAAACTATAGCAATATTATTGTCACCATTGTGTAAACAAGGTCAAACAGACTCAACATATTTTAAAACTGAATGAAAGAACTGCTTAAAGAGAAAAATAAAAAGCCCATCATAAGCCTAGAGACAGATAGTACTGTGCAACACATCAGTGTAATATCTGCAAAGAGGTGTAATCAATATACTCTATATCTTTAAGAAAAGACTGAGGCATTTACACCTTTAGTTCATGCCTCTTTCAAAGTAACAGAAATACAATGGAATAAATACTAATCACATGTTTGAAAGTCTGGAATCCTTTTGTAATAAGTGTGCTGGATATTTACTTATACAAAATTACACAGGAAACAGTAGACTTAGCCATAAACATAAACATTAAAATATTTTTCTAGTCTGACAGTGACTAAGGAATCAGAGGTTATCGTTATTATATTTAAAGACAGACCATGGGGTAGAGAGTTTTGGGTAATATTTTCTTTCTAAAAATAAAAATGTTTCTGAATGCAGTAGAAAGTTAATTTGAATTATGAGTTATATTTACAAGCTTGTTCAAGATTATTTGGTTGTAGAGGCATTTTCCCCCTTCCCTTCTCTTTCTATCCCCAGAAAAATAATTAGATAAAGAGAAGGAAGGAGCAGTTATATTCTGTAAGGCAAACCTCACAGAAAACCAAATTACAGTCTCGATAGAATCCCAACAAGTTCAACTTCCTTTTCTGTATTGATTTTAAGATTAAAGCACTGCTGCTTCATCCTGATCCATAATCCCATTCCTCTGTATTTGTGTGAGTGACAGGAATTGATTCTGCCCGGCTACATGTCCCACACTAAGAATTTCAAATCCCCATCCTGATTCAGAAACAGGATATTCTACAGCATATGGACAGCAATTAATAAAGGACAGCCATCCTAACAAAGCCTGTTTAAAACTTGAAACACTGCAGGGAAGATGAGCATGGGGAGATTACTCCAATTGTTAGGAAAAGTGTCCTGATTCTATTCCCAATGACACTATTGATACCATCTCTGAGGTAGTGTGGGAGCCCCTTTCTTTTCTTATGACTCAATTTAGTCCTCTAATAACCAAGGATAATTTGATTGCTTCTTTATTGGACCACATGACTCATGTATTCAATTTGTGCATTGGCACTGTGACACCAGCTGAATTACTGTGGTACTGTTCTGGAGTCATCACAGGTGTATTTGGCCTTACTGACTGGATCATTAACTTCTCAGGAGGGATCAGAATTCTCCTTTTCTTTTTGTCCATCTCTCATCTTTCCCTTTCTCCATTTGCTTGTTATTTCTCAGGATCTTCAAGAAAATACCACTAATAGAAGAATGCTCAAACACAAACATAAACCTCTGTCTTAATGTCCTATCTGAAGGGTGTGGGACACAGATCTTTGCATTGGGAAATCTCGGTGAGTGAAGTAGGTTTTTTCTGTATTTCTTGCAGTGCTTTCAGGTACCAAAAATGTACTGATGGCATTTGGAGGGGAACAGGTTGATTGAAAACACTGGTGTATATCCCCTAGAAATTATTGATTTGGGGGCAAACAGATAGTATCAGCAGGGAAGGAGTAGAATGGCACAGTTTAATTCTAACGGCTGTGTTCAACACAATACTTATGAAATGCTATATGATTACATACAATTTTCCAGCTATTTGGTTGGTTTACCTTGTCACGGTTGCACTCTGGATAATCAATCACTACACTGTCTTCAAGAAAAATGACACTGCAGCTTGGAAAATGATGGGAGTTTTTATATGAAAAAAATGTTCCTATTTTTCAAGAATTTATAACAATTTGTAAATCAGTGGCTCTAGCAGATAAATGTTGAAAATATTAAATTTCAAACAAGATCAATCTTATTTTACTTATTTGATCTGTTTAACATCACAAATGATTTTCTGACTCATTATTAATTTTGAGATTTGCTAATGCTGAATATAAGGAATTCATAAGTAAAACCCTGATTTTATTCATCATGATTTCTATTAAACACATTAAAAATGAGTGTATTTGTTTAGAAACAACTCAACAGACATTTCTGACAATTTATTAATAGGTAGTAAAGTCTGGGAATGACAAAAAATAAAGGGAAAAAGTGCCAGGACTGTTGATGCAATAAAAAATTGCTACTAAAAATAAACTAAAATTTATTACAGGGATACAATAGCATCTCAAAAAGGAAGTGATTATATAAAAACCCGATATTCAGTTCTGCCCTAGGTTTGATCACCAGCACTGCAAAAACAAACATAAAAATAAGATGAATAAAAAGCCTGGCATAAGGAAGTAACCACTTGAGCTAAAGTCAATCCACAAACAAAAATATGAGGAATAGAGAAGATTGGACCTTTGACACCTCATCCATTATTTGCCAGAATGGAGCTCTGCAGTGTGATAGTAATATTAATTGAAAATTTGGCTCCAAGCTCAAGTAATGGTAAGTTAAAGAAAACAAAAGTGGTTTCTTTATTGGGAGACTGAAAATCTTTAATATGGTAATGTTACTGTAAATCTTAATATGGCATATACAGTGTTTACCTTCCCATAACTATTGAAATTTGAAAAACCAAAACCATTTTTTCATAGCCCATCTTTTTACATATATACTGGAATAGTTTTTCTAGAACATGGTTTACAAATGTCTTTCTCAGTTCTTTAATTATACTGTTTTGTACACTAAAGCCCAATGATATGTTTGAGTCACATAAGGAGCACTGAGAAGAACAAAGGGAGAATTCAGGTCTCTTTTTTCTGGGTCCACACCCTTTCACACACACCATGCCTCTTTTTTTTTTTTTTTTTCTCATTGAGTTTATTGGTACATTTTAGGGATACAGTACAGTTACATTCATTGTTGGGATCTTGTACCTTTACATGACAGGTCTTGATTCTCATTTTTTCCCCTTATCACTGCCCTCCCTTCACCCCCTCCACATCATGCCTCTTAAACTCTGACCTTGCCTATTTTGTAGCCTTCTCTCAAATTCTACTGAGCATACACACCCTTATTTCAACTACACAAAGCAACTCCTCATTCCTTACTTGAACCAGGCTAATTTTTGCCTTTGTGCCTCGTAGTCTCTATGCTTGGAATGTTCTTCCTACATTATGTTTTTCACCCTTGAATCAGTCAAGGATTATCTAGATGCTCCAATTTCAGTGCCCTTCTTTTGTGCTTCCAAAACTATCTGGCTAGATAATTGAGAACCTAGCCTCTAAATAGGGTAAGGTAGCCATTCATTAACCTGGCTATTTCTTCCACTAGAGTCCTGTAAATTCTTTTAGGTCAGTGACTATACCTTTATATCCCTAACACCTAGCTAAGTATCTGACACACTGCAGAAGCTCAGTAAATGTTTATTAAATGAGGTAATGCATTCAGAACATGGTGAATGACAGGGTCAGAGAGACAGAGTATGGTGATAACGCTCACTCACAACTCAAACGCTGAACTTGGTTAGAATCACAACACAACCTGCTTATTATTACACTACTACATCTTAATTTCCAAGATTGCACAGGCTGAACATTTGTCATGGGTGAAAGTCTTAGGTATTTCTGCAATAAACACTAACTTCATCTGATTGTATTATTTTCTATAACAGTGATCCTTTTAATATATGGTATTATCTCAATTTATGAAAGCTTCTGCTTGCAAACAATTTGGTTCACAAACAAAAGTGTTTGGCAAAATTTTGCTTCTTTTCTCAAACTCCACATTGAGTGACAAACATGACCATGGCCATCTTCCCCACACAAACAGAAACAAACACAGCCATCATGCCTAAAAACATAAAACAAATTAAGTTTGTATTAATAAGCAAATGTGTCAGTTTTAAAGTTTTAAGCCATATAAGCAAATTCACAAGTTAGAAAAATCTAACTTTAATTTGGAGAATTGAATCTCTGTATGAATGCTGTTTCTTTGAGCTCTTTTGTTGGTTTAGAGATGCTACATGAACTCAGGAAACTGGTAAGCTGTTTTAGAACAATTAGAAAGAAAACATGATCAGAGAAATCCACCTGTCCCTTCAGACACACACACTCCCTACAACCAAAAGACACACACACACACACATACACACACACATACACACACTAACACACACACACGAAATGGTGGAAAAAGAGTCGCACAAATGTTTGTTGATTATAGTAACTTTCCTATTTATTGGGGGCATATTTAACTACAAGTCAGCAAAACTTGTATTATATTATCCTCCCTACTCTTAGATCTAAGCAATAGTTAGCTGCAAACAGTAATAACTACTATAGCAACAATAACGCGCACCAAAAAGAAATCTGCTTTCTGGGCCAGCCAGGGATTTAACTCAGTGGTTCTGCTGCCTTCCTTACAAGTGCATGGTCCCAAGTTCAATCCCTGGTAGCAATCAATCAATCAATCAATCAATCAATCTGCTTTCTGCTTTTATGTTTTGATCTGTATGATATTTAAACTAATTTCCTGCTCATTTACTAGGCCACCTGGTAAAAGGCTGTGTGAATCCAGGGATTGGTGCCTGAGCAACTGTTGTCTCTATTCTCCTCCAAATCATCTTCTGCCTTGAAGCACAGTTATCATTTAAAATATTATATTTCCCACCAAAATGATTCATCATGTCCATCAAAAAATAAGGGCACAAATAGTTACTAAAGTTTTATGTATAATAGAAATAAATAAGCAATTCTCATGTCTATCAGTACGTATGAGCAAATAAACTGTAGTATATTCATACTATGGAATACTGTAGAGCAGGGTCAAATACCATGACATCCAACCATGGGTGAATCATAAAGACCTCAGGCTTAGTCAAAGTGGTTAGACATGAGGAATAAAACTGCAGGATTTTGTTATTATTGCAATTCAGTAGCAGGCAAAAGTATTGTCTGGTGAGAGAAGTTAGGAAAGTGGCTTCCCTTGGAGGGGATATATTGTGTTGGGGAAGGAGAAAACCTTCAAAGTACCAGTAATAGTCTGACTGGGTAGTAGTTACATGAGTAAAAATACGTGAAAATTCTCTGCACTTAAGATTCGTGCACTGTACAATTTGTAAAGTTAACATCAAAAGAAAAATTTCAAATTTTATTTGACCTTGTTTTGCAACAGCTTAAAATTCTATTGGATTTGGCCCTTGTTTTTTAGATAATTTATAATATCGTTCATTACAGCTTTTGTCTACCACTCCAGCCACATCTACCATTTTCCCTCTGCCTTATTAATATTAAGCTACGTAAGGCTCCTTTCATTTTTTTCCTCAGCATTTCAGAGCACTGCCTTTGCCTGCATGCTTTGCCTTGTGTCCCCCTTTCCTTTTCTTATCTTCCAAGTCTCAGCCGAAATGTCCTTTTTGTAGAAACACTCTTCCTAACCCCCATGGCAGAGAAAGTTTTGGTGTTACAAACAGCTAGCAGATCTTTTACTTCTTGTTATAAGTTTTTATATACTTTTGGTCATTTCCCCCGATCTATGAGATTCTTAAAAAGATAGACAGTTAAATACAATCCGGCACATATTGTTATGTTATCTGGTACTCCTGAAGCATTTCTTAATTGAGTAAAATTATGTATAGTCTATATAAAGAACAATTCATTATTTATCAGAAGAAGGAGGAAGAATAAAAAAGCAAGTCATTGAAGCTATGCTCCGGAGTTTGGATCCCAAACAAAATCTCACATCCAAACCCATAACTGGCAATAACTCATGTCTACCGATAGTAGGATGAAAAATCCAACTGTGACATATTCATACAAGGAGATATTTTAGAGTAAAGCAAAGTCATAAGCTAGTGGTTCACACAAGAATTCACAAGGATGAACATCACAGGCATGTTTAATGCCAGTGACAAAAAAGTATATGGTACGCTGTTTGATTCCATTAATGTGACACTTAAGATCAGGCAAAGGTTGCCAGAATAATGTTCTTTTTACTAGAGGAGAGAATGAAATTGACTGGGTAGGGGCTCTGGTTTGGTGGGTACATGTTAAAATTTAATTTTCATCAATTTATATATAATTACTACATTCAAAAATAGGTATCCCTTCAGAAATTTTTAAGAATACCATCTGTAGATATACTCTAGGTATTCTACTAAGACAGTTTTAACTTATAGTATATTTTGAAAATATTTTAAATTTTTTTAAAAAATTGAAATGTTAAGATGTAGCAGTTATATTAGCAATACTACTAATGACTAAGAGATAAAAACTACTCTATATTAGATCAAGTGAAAGCCGGGAGTGATGGCGGACATCTATAATCCCAGCACTGAGGCAGGAGGATCACTGTGAGTTCGAGACCAGCCTGGGCTACATAGTGAGTTCCAGGTCAGTCTCAACTACATAGTGAAACCCTGTCTCAAAAAACAAACAAACAAACCCCCAAACAAACAAACAAAACAACCGTACATAGTGAGTTCCAGGTCAGTCTCAACTACATAGTGAAACCCTGTCTCAAAAAACAAACAAACCCCCAAACAAACAAACAAAACAACCCCCCCAAAAGAGATCAAGTGAGAATTAACTATTTGGTAAAATAGAACACTATTTATTAACTAAATATTTTCTCTGTGACAAATATGTGGCTAATTGTAGGAGATACAAAGCTAAATAAGACAAGATTCTTGGCTTCCAACAATCTTAGATGAAGAGATAAATAAGTTCAGAAATAAGGACAATAAAATATCCGTGCTACAACAGGCAATTTGTATAGCAGAAGGATAAGAAGAGTTAGTGAGATGGGTGGAGGACTGGAGAGAGTGGTGAGAAAGAATTTACAATTGAACTGAGTCATGAAATACAAATATAGTGATTTTTAGGCTGAATGAAGAGTGGAAAAAAAGTACTCCAGCTCCGTGGAACAGAATGAACAAAAAATAACCCAGGACTCAGGGAAATGTAAATGGTTCTTTGAGGCTGGGGTTGAAGAGTATATGTGAACGTGTGTGTGTGTGTGTGTGTGTATAATTTCAAAGGATATAATTTCAAAAAGTTCTCCTTATCAGAAAAGATGAATGTACTTGTATAACAGATAAGAAAAAACATGCTGAAGTTCTTTCATCAGGCTAAAGAGTTTTTGTTTTTTAACTAGAGAATTAACTCTATGCTTCTGCCATACCATATACAGTAGAATTTACAAATAGGCTTGAACAAAAAAATGAAGCCAAATTTTTGATAATCAAAAACATATCAGTTTAGAATTCAGATGTGAGTATAAAGTTTATTTGCAAATTAAAAGCAGAAATTATATAAATTATCAATGATATATTTTATACATTTTGTGTAGAGGATCATTAATGGTTGAATAAATCCTTGCCTAACATATAACATATATATGCTATAACATACATATAAGCACAGTTGGGTCTTTATGGGGCTTATGTGGAAGTTTGTGATTTCATATTCAAAATAAAACAGCAAGGAAGGGGAAAGAAAGTTACAACAGTCATGCTTAATTAGACTGTAAGATGCTAGGGGCCAACTTTTTTCCTGATAATATCAGATGATAAAGAAATAACTGTTGACATATATACATCAATGAGACTCTATGGCCAAGTTAGCAATTTCACTCTATATGTATTTTTTTTTTTTTTTGTACCAGGGATTGAACTCAGGTCTCTGTGCTTGCAAGACAGGTGGCAGCACCATGGAGCTAAATCCCTGGCCCCTCTATATGTAATCTAGAGAGTGCAAAGAAGAGGTGAGGACTGGCACTTGTAAGAAATATCTTCAGCATACATGCCCAACACATATACACATACACACTTCAAAAGCATCCTAAGGTTGTTATTCAGCAAAACAGAAATGGCTAATTTTAGGAAACATATAGATGTATGCAGTAACATGAGCAGATGAAGTACTTCTTTTGTGCCAAGCCATGTTCTTGATAAAAAACATGGGGTCTCCTTTCTGGAGTTGATACTAAACTAACTGGGATACTATCACAGAGAAGAGGAAACAAGTGATATTACAAGAGCAGATAGAAATAGGTACAGAAAGACAATGCAGGGAATGCGAGTAAAAGGTAGAGGATGTTGAATTGGGATCTGGAGGATGAGATTTGGGTGCTTGCAGAGGTAGAGGTGAAGTATTTCATGTAAGAGAAAAGGTGTAGGAAAAAGCTGAGGACAAGGCATGAACAGTTTGGAGACAAATGTGGCTGGAGCAGGGGCTCCTGTTGAGGAATGAAGGGAGAAAGGATTAACTGGATGGGGTAATCAGCTGTGAAAGGCCTGCATGAGGCCAGGGTCTCCTGCACTTGGACTACAACAGGCAGTGTTTGAAGTCATGGAGCGTGGAATCCTAATTCTAGAACTGAAAGCAACCCTTGTTTTCCAGTCTAATTCTTTAGTTAAAAAAAAATGAACCATAACATTTATAAATAGTAAAGAGGGTGACAAGATATATAGCTAGTTGATATTACTAAAGCTAAAGTCCAGGCTCCTGAGTTCATTCTGTTTAAAACAGATCATTAAAGTATGAAAAAGAATAAACTGCTGAACTGATTGTATTTATTAAAAAATATGAAAAGCCACTGAAGAGAGAAAGTTAGAAAAAACCCACCTGTCACAATCAAGGTAACTATGAAATAAAATTCTACTTCAAAAATTGTTAAAGAGAAAGAATTGTGTATTTGCTATGTCTTTCCATTAGGAAGTATATTTCAGCATTGTCAAATGGGGAAATTTGAAGTTTTAGCAGATCAAAGCAGCTAGAGTTTTGTGAGGAAAAAATATCGGGAGACAAGGAGCTGCACAGTTAAGATTGAGAGCAAGAGGAAGAAAGAGGAGAGAGGGTTGAAACAGGGAGAGAAGAGATACAATGGGAGAGGGGCAGGAAGAAAAATATATGCAATTTCTGTAGATCTTCAGATCGGTCCTCTCAAACCTTTGGCTGAGTACTGACTGATCTGTGTGGAGAAACCCATTGAGGTGATGGAGGCCAAGGAGAGAGCTACCTGAAAGAAGCAGGTAGAATAGTCTCCAAAGTTCATTCATGGCCAGGAATGGTTCATGTTCCCATTATCTAGAGTGGAAGAACCATCTATCAGATAGAGTGCTGGATAGAATCCTGGGAAAGATTATGTCAGCAGTGGGGTCAAATTAGTCTTACACTAAAAGATGCCCTGGATAAATCTGACAAAGCATAGTAATAAGCCTTAATATGATGAAGATAATTCTAAATACAGTAACTTGAATGTGTTCCCAGGGTACAACAATATTCAAAGGGCTATGACAAAATCTAGCACTTAATGTAAAAATTAAACCACATGTTTCACATCCAATCAAAAATTACCTGCTATGGAAAAGTATGAGGAAATACATAATGGGAAGAAAAATCAGTGAAGACAAGCAGGATCAGAAATGACACAGACAATAAAAGTAAGAGACAGAAGGCCAAAATAGCTTTTGCAAATGTGATTCTATGTTCAACAATGTAAAGGAAAATATGAACATGATGAGAAGAGAAATAGAAAACATAGCAATAGAAACTATCCAAAATAAAACAAAGATTGCAAAAAGAAAACAAAGAGTCAATGAACTATGGGACAAAATCAAGCAGCCTAATATATATGCAACTGGAGTTTCCAAAGGAGATGGGAGACCAAAAAAAAAAAAAAAAGTGAGGAGATATAATGGACAAAAAATTTCAAAATTTAATGAAAATGACATACCTATAGATACAAGATAAATACAACTCAAAGAGAAGAAAAAAACACAATAGTAAAGCATATAATAACCAAATTGCTGAAAATCATCAATAAACAGAAAAAAATTTCAAAAGAGAGAGAGAGAGAGAGATCAGAAAGGAAAAAGTGAGAATGTAAGAATCCAAGCCTTTTGATTCCCAGGTAGATTTTCTCTTTACTAGCCTATACTGTGCCCTGACAGAGGGAAAATGGCATTAGATAAAGACTTGGCAGACCCTTTGAGGGTGGCCTCGAGCAGGGAGCATTTATAGCAAGGAGGTGCCTAAGGCCCTGGCAGTAGAATCTAATGGCTTCAACACTGGTGGTATGAGGTAAAGAGGATCCAACAGAGAAACAAAAGAAGGGGGACACAGGCAAGGAGGAACAAAAGCGGGGATGGGGATGAGGAACAGAATATGATACAAGTAAGGAAAAGGGCTCAAGCTTCCTGTTTTGCTACATGAACCCTCTCCCAGGTGCTCCTGCCATGACTCCATCCACTATAGTCTCCTCAGAGGTCAGCTGGTCCCAGCACCATGCCCTAGAACGTCTAGTACTAATCCATAACACATGTGCCACATGTTCTCCATTGTATATAAATGCCACAATTTCTTTATCCATCATGTGTTGAGGGGCACATGGGCTGTTTCCCCAATTTAGCTATTACAGATGGTGCTGACATAAACAAGGGTATTCATGTATCTCTGTGGCAAAATGGCTTTAATTCTTTTAGGAAGTTATCTAGAAGGGGATAGCTGGATCAAATGGAACCTTTAGTTTTAGTTTTTTGAGGAATCTCCATACTGATTTCTATATAGTTGAATCAATTTATTCTCCCACCAAAAATGGAGAAGGGTTTCATTTTACCTGCAGCCTCACCAGTATTTGTTATTGGTTGATTTCTTGATAATAGCCATTCTTCCTGGAGTGAGATGAAATATCAGTAGTTTTCTAATTTGAATTTCTTGAATGACCAATGATATTGAGCATTTTCATGTATTTATTGGCCATTTGTAATTCTTCATCTGAGAAGTGTATATTCATATTAGATGCCCATTTTTATTGGGTCATATTAGGGAGAATCTAATTTTTTAGTTCTTTATATATTCTAGATACCAGTCCTCTGTCTGAGGAGGAGCTTGCAAATTTTTTCCCATTCTATAGTTTGTCTATTCACTATCTTGGTGGTTTCACTGGCTGTGCAGAAGCATATAAATTTGATGTGATCCCATATGTTGATTCTTTGTAAAATTTCTTGTGCAATGGGGTTTTATTCATAAAGTAGTTTCCCACAACTTTGTTTTTAAGAGTTTTACCTACCCTGTTTTCCAATAGATTAAGTGTTTCTGTTTTAATATTTATATCTTTGATTCTTTTCAATTTTAGTTTTGAGCATGGTGACAGATATGGATCCAGGTTCAGTCTTTAGCATGTGGAAAGGTAGTTTTACCAACACCATTGGTTAAAGAGGCTGTCTTTCCTCTAGCAAAGGTATTTGGCCCCTTTGTCAAACAGAAGGTAGCTGAGTATGCCTTGAGTTATTTCTGCATCTTTTATTCTTGTCCAGAAGTTTTTGTTTGTCTTGTTTTTTTTTTGCCAATATCATGCTGTTTTTATCACTATAGCTTTGTTGTATAATTTGGAAGTCTGAGATTGTGATGTCGCCTGCTTTGCCCCTGTTGCCCCAAATTGCTTTTACTATTCTAGATCTTTTCTTGTACCACATAAACTTTAGGATTTTTTCTCTAGTTCTGTGAGGATTGCTATTGGTATTGTGCTTGGGACTGGATTAAATCTCCATAACAGTTTTGGAAATATGGCTATTTTCATATATTGATTCTGCTTATCCAGGATTGGGGATATTTTCCATTTCTGGTGTCCTATCTGATTTTCTTTTTCAGGGTACTATGATTTTCACTGTATAGATCTTTCACTTCCTTATTTAGGTTCAATCCTAAATATTTCATTTTATTTGATGCTACTGTGAAGGGTGTTGTATCTCTGATTCTCCCTCAATGAACATTAGTTTGTCCAGCAATGCTATAGAATTTTAAGTATTGACTTTGTATCATGCTATGCTACTGAATTTGGTTAATTCTGGGAACCATTCTAGGAGTCTTCTGCTTGAGTTTGGGATGTAGAGGATAGTCTCCTCAGCAAATAATGATAACTTAACTTCTTCCTCTCTTATCCACATTCCTTTCATTTCCTTATGTTGCCTAATTGCTCTGGCTAATGTTTCAAGGACTGTATTGAACATGAGTAGTTATCGTAGGCAACTTCTTTGTCTTGTTCTACATACACGTATTGTACCATAACCATTTTTACTTCCCCTCATCTGCAGATCCCTCTCCATTTCCACAAAGTCTACCTTTCTATTTCCTATCGCCTCTCTTTTATTTTGCTCTTTAAATATTTTATGTTTTGGGTTTGAGAAACCATGATATTTAACTTTCTGATTTTTTTTTTCACTTAGCATTATAGTCTAATTTTCTCATTCACAATGCAGAGATGAGAAGAATCAAGAACCAGCAAATGATTGGACATTTATCATCTCTGCATAATATACTATAATATCTACTGATCATTTCAATACTCCTTTCACGTGGGATCATGCAAAGCAGCTCTTACAATTGGTTCTGGTATAAAGCTACTACATATATATAGTCCTTAGACTACAGAAATCTGCTATGAACCTTCTGGTTAAACAATTTGAACCTTTACCACTTAGTTCTCTGACTTGTGTCAAAACCTTATTCCCAGATGCAAGGGAATCATCAGGCATCAGCTGTTATCAAGATAACTTTGTTGAACTGGACTTTCTTTTAAGATTTTTACCAGCAGTATCAGGAGGTATTCCTTCTAAATAGCGGCCTTACACTACTTGACTGCATTTAGTGACCACAGGATTATAAGAAGGGAACTGATGTGTGAAGTATTTATTGATTTCTGTTGACAATGGAACACTGATTTCTTGGAAAAGGAAGAAGAAGAAGGCTTGGAGCTGTCCTTTACTCTTGAACATTGTGTGGAAGGGCAGTGGTCCTCCAGCTTCCTCTGCACTGTTGAAAGTGTCATCCAACATTATTTTTCCATCATATGAGATTTAATATTGGGAGGAGGAGATGCTGTCAGTTTGAACTTTTGATTAGTTTGGTTGGTGTTCCTTTGCTAGTATTATGCGGTGGTCCCTGAATTGGACAAAATATGCTTTTCACTCATTACCTGCTAGAGACTTCTTGCTGGGATGAATGGTATTGTTTTAAAAATTCTTTTATACCAGAAATATTATTAATTTTTCAGGGTCATTTAGCATGTTCTGAGCTCACTGTTTGCAAGTGAATTTGTATCAGGGTATGAAGGTACAAAAATATACATTATGGAAATCTGCTTTACTTGTTCCTCTAAGTAGTGGGACCCATGAAAGTGTGGAGAAGGTAAACCATTCCTTGCTGTTTCTGAAACAATGAGAGGTACTAACTGAGAGCAGGTGCTGTGGCCTTCTTCTTTTGGGTTTTGGCTACACAGTTTGGTGTAGGGTAGGGTACGTAGAGACACATTTGCAGTTACGATAGCAGAAAAAACAAGAAAAGCACATAGGGTACAATATAGACCTAAGCTATATTTGGCATAATTAACATGCATGTCTAAAGAAATAAAATTGTGAAATACATTTTAGTAACTGGTTTCAAGATAACAGAAAATCAAAACATTTCATTATTCTTATGTATTGACATGTTTTTCTTAAATAACATGCAGGTGAATAGCATATTAATGACTAAATGTAAATTAACCTTGTCTCTGTCAGGTATACACAAAACTTCTTATAAGATATTTCAATTTTCCCCCTACATTCACAATTACAAGCCTTTTAAATATTTGTACAAGCCCTTTTTGTAAGGGAAAAAGAGGTTAACCCTGGGTACTGTTGTCAGCTTATAATTTCCACCTATTCACTCAAATATTTCATACTTGGAAATGAAATTCTTCTGTAAACTAATACTGTAATACATCAGCATTTTTCACTAAAAAAAAAGGTAAGCATATAGAGCAAGGAAGAGGGAATACTGTAAGAGAATCTGATCTTTAAACAACAAACCACCAAGCACTCACAAAACCCTCCAATGCAGAAGGAAGAACATAGGAGGGCTCACTCCATATAACAGCTTTCCCCGGAACTTTATTTTCCAGTTGTGTATTTCTAGACATTCTCTTCCATGCTCTATAATCTAGCATGCACAGATTAAAAACCAAACCAAACCAAATCAAACCTCTTCATTCTTTTCCTTTACACAACCAATACGAGTTGTTTTGCTTGTAAAAAAGGCACTTTACTCATGAGAAAAAAATTAACAAGCAGAATAAAAATTAAAAAGTACAAAAAAATAAATATGGATGAGAGTGAAGAGACATATATTTGAAGATAACCAAATTCTAATCTCTACTGTTCTTATTTGACCCAAGTAAAATACCCAAGAATCACTATTTCTTTTCTCTTCTTTTGGATAAAGTATAAATAGAACTTATGTTATAAATATTAATGTTAAAATTAGCTACCAACCTATCATTCATTTGCCATTCCATCCAAAATTTACTGAGATGGCATCAACTTTGTGAGAGGAACTTCCACTAAACAACACTGAGAATAGGCCAGTACAAAGTTTATACCACAAGGCACAAATGTAGACACTCACAAACACACATAGAGGGAAGAAGGGAGGGAGAGAGGAAGGAAGGAAGATGGGGAGGGAGAGGAGGACAGCAAGGGGAAAGGGTGGAAAAAAGGAAGAGGGAGAGATTGGTTTCCTATTCTCCTGGGGTTTATAGTTTAGTGATGATAAACAAACAAAGCAAAAGATTACAATGTTCCTTAACAGGTGTAAGTGCTTTATATACATTATCTTACTTAACACATCATAAAACTTATTTAATCATCTATAAAGTAGGTACTATTATCATCCCTATTTTTTCTATGATTTTATAGCATAATGACATTTTTTAATCAATTATTTCATTTAACCTGGAAATGCAAGAGGACATGAATTTCAGTCATTCAACTTTTGTGGATGACAGGAGAAGTTAAGGAATTTAGAGTATAATGCTAGGATCCATAGTTTTTATTTCTATCAGTTAACCTTGGACTTCTTCAATCAGCCTTAGAGTTACGTCAGTATTTTAGGGGCTTAGAGATGCCTAGAAGCCCAGAGAGTTTAGTGGCTTCTATAAAATCATACAGTTGTTATTTACTGAGAGTGTAAGACCTGAAATTTAGTGCAGGGTAATATTATGACAATTTTTATGGTTCTTCCACAATTATACCAATCATTTTTCATTTGTAACCTAGTTATGTGCTTAATAAGGATGCTACCTGAAGCATAAAACACCACTTAATAATATCATTGCCATTTTACAATTGAGAAAACTGAAGTATTAAGAGGTTAAAGAGTTATCAAAGGTCACAAAAGGAGAAAGAGTTTTATCTAAGATCTGAACTCAAGAAGCCTGAATTCAGAGCCCATTTCTAATTTTTCTAATCACTATTTTTGATGCTTTGAGTAAAGACACAATAGTGAATGGTGAGTTAAATCACTGCAGTTCCTAGAGTCTGGTGTAGGAGGTCAAGGTGAATAAGGATGGTGTGAGTAAGGTTACTGCCACCTTCAGACAATAATTACACTGGTGCAGCTGGTGAGACTAAAACCAGATTTACAGAAAGCTGTGAAGGGAGTATGTGGGAAAGGAAGAGAGTCTCACTTAAGACATCCTTGAAACAGCTTTGAGACAGTCACACCTTGAAAGTAAGGCACTGAAAGACTATAAGCAGATGGGAAGGATTAAAGACAGGAAATGAAGACTACGTTCCATTCATAAGTAGCTCTACTGTTTAACCACTGTCTCTGTTACTTTTCTCTTGTGCTGAAACAAAATACCCAGCAAAGTTAAAGGAGAAAAGGTTTATTTGGCTTACAGTTTGTAGAGGTTTCAGTCCATAATCTACTGGCTCTAAGGCAGGATGGCAGAAGGGCAATTGTTCTTGTCAATGGAAGACAGCAAAATCAACAAGGGATGGGGGAGGGGCCCTCAACAGCCTCTTTCTGCCCCTTTTATCTTATGCAGAGTGTGTAGGGTGCCTAGCACACACTCTCAGTCTTAGTGCCCTTGAGCCTAGAATTGCACCAAGTCAATTCCAGAAAAAGCCCCACCTGTGATGGCTTGAGGCTTTGGGGGTACATCTAAACACAAGCCATGCAACCATATTTCTGAAAGCACAGGCCACCTCATACCAGCAGCCAAGAGATTATTCACCTGTAGTTTAAATTAGCAAGGGCTTCTGTTTCTTCCCACTTTCCTGAAATTCTAGCTCTTAATTCATCCAGAACTGATACCTAAGACAAAACAATGGACCAGAAAGACAGGATTACCAAGAGCATCAAGCTAACAGGCCAATCTATCTTAAAACTTCTTTCTGAAACTGTATCATAGCATAATTTTCCATGCCCTTCTAACCACATTATCATAGCATTTTTTTGTAACAGTCTTCTTCCTGTTCCTGAGAACTCTGAGTACTTTGCAAATATCTCAGTCAATATCCCAACAGATTGTGAGAAAGTGGAGCAGTCATTATCTTCCCTATTTTATAGCGAGTCTAACACTTAAAGCAGTTTCAAGGAACAAGTATAACACTTAGAAAGAGGTGTTCAAAGAACACCAGAATATCAAGCTGCCACCAAAGGTGGCTGGAAATGCTTTTTATTTCTTTAGATTTCTTAAATCCTCATACAACTCTGACTAGTTTCTGTCACTTCACAAAGCATCTGTAGTCACAGGAGCCCCTTTCTTGAAATAGCAGTATTATTCAAGCATTTTGTGTGATTATTTTGTCCTTTTAAAAAAGATTACATGTCCTCAGCCCCTCCCTTTAGAGCCAACAACCCCCACATTTCACAGAGCAGAACTTTTACTTTTTTTTTTTTGCTGCTAGCAAAGGCAGGGTTATTCAGCAGGAGACTCCAATGACCCACAATGGGACATGATTCATTAGGGAAGAGCTACAAATATATAAATCAACATGTCAGGGAAGGAAGTCCAGTTGGATCCAGTGGGATATTCAGGCTACATACACATTTGTTCCGCTCTGTGCAGTTTCACCTGTCTTTGGTGGCTCACACCATATAATAATCAATTATGCTGACAAGTTTCCCTACAAATTGTTTCAGCCTCAGTTAGTCATGCACTTCAAGGGTGATATGTGGAGCCCTCTAAGGAAGAGAATGAGCAGGGAGCCTGGCTTCCAGTAAAATAGAACATATGGAACTGCTTGGGGGAGAGAGCATTCAAGGAAGCGTGCAAGCATGCACACATGCAGGAAAATTTGTTCAAGGGTACAGATACAATGCAGACAAGCCTCATACTGGAAGCACAATAACATTTGAGAACTAATGACTTTTAAAAAGTAGTTCTTGTTTGTGAAAACACTGGCAGTTGTAAACCCAGCATTCTAGCTCATTCTAGGAATAAATTTAACTGTTCTATATGAACTTGCCATGCCGAGCAAAACAGATGTATTGCAGGCAAAAAGCAAATAACTAGCCAGGAGCAGACCTGGGCTCCAAACATGGTTTAAACATTGACAGACTTTGGCATGTTGAGCAAGTTATTTTTCCTTTTCTTCATTCACAAGGGGGTATGATATATTTCATGAACGATGGTGACAGCTCCATCTTGCCGACCATAAAGTAAACTTAGGCTTTTAGCTCATCTCACCAAAGTTAGGACATGAGGCAATCACACTTGTCTTTCCTAGATTTTAGTAATCACAGCACATTACTCGTGAGGAGATAGGCGAAAATGAGATTGGATATCCCCACGATGCATTCTGATGAACTGAAACTAAACTCTAAGGCATCCTGCCAAAGCCAATATGAAAGAAACAGTAAAAACAGTAATAGAACCACCCACGATAGGCCCAGAGAGGCAGCTTTTCCAAGCACAGGAATAGTTAGTGGTTAAAAATCAGAGTATTGAAGCACTGATGAATTTCTAAGACAATCTCTTCACACAGGAAACACCTACGACTTTGGGTAGGGATATAGCCAATACTTACAACATTCATTATTTTCAGATTTTAGGATTTCACCGACCAGGAAAAAAAAGTGGACCAATATAAAGCCACATTTTTATTATAGTCAGTAAAGATGCTTGAAATAAGATATAAATCAGATTACCTGCAATACCACTGCTTTCAAAAAGTGTGAATGTTTTAACACCAAATATGGCAAGAAAATAATAGCAGAAAAAATAAAGTCAGTGTCTCCCTAAAAAGTACTCTTGAAATTTTTTATTGTTCATGTGTGTGTATGTACACACACACACACACACACACACACAAGCCTCCCTACAAGTACACACTCATACTACCTACTTCTTTAACTCTGCTTTATCCCTTTTCTATGGATCATATGCTGGACTGGCAGGACCAGGTAGGCAGAATGGCCTTTGGGGACCAAGCTCTAAGAGGGAATTGTTAGCTATCAGTAACAGTGAACATCTACAGATTACTATGCTTTAGGACACATAAGCTCAAGTACAAAGTTCAAATGTTGTGATTGCTTCTTGGGTGGTACAGGAGCACTCTCGCTTTTTAAGTGGGAAGTTGTTATACTATATTTTTTCACTCCCACACTAGACTATATAGATGGAAACAGACACAGACTCATATGATTTAAAAAGCTGGAGAAATAAAATATACAAAGACTCAGCTGTAATCATTTTATCTTTGGGTTAAGTATAAATTTTGTAGAAATACTAAATTAGCACTACATTTGAAAGTATTAAATGAATTTCAACAGCTTCTTACTGTGGGTAACTTAGAAGGCACACTGAGGACATGTAGATATAATTTGAAAAGAAAACTCTAATGATTCATAGAATTACTACAGTTCTCATGTAACTGAAAACAATAGAGCCCACTGCAAAATACAGACAGAGCATTCAAATCATTTTAATGGTTTTTCATTTTTTTCTTTTAAATTCTCTGCTCCTTTTATCACGAAGATTTTTTAAATGAAAAGTAGAATGTCCCTGCTGCCCATTTTCTTTTTATTGTTTTCCTTTTGTTCTAAAAATGAGGGTAAAATTAAGTGCCTGGATCACTAGAGATTTCCAGATGGTCAGACAAATGAGTAGTTCGACTCCTGGGCTTGCGTTTTTCATAGATATGGACACTTATCTCTCACTCTGTCTCTATGGCTCTTGTTCAATACACATTTGATTTAGCCTAAGTATCTCAAATATGTGAAAACCCAATTTTTGCCTTGAATGAAGACCAAAATTGATTTAATTGCTAAAGTCAAAATGGGAATTTTCTATGCAGTTAGAAACATGTTCCTCATGTGTATGTGGCATATGTATTTTTGAAAGAAAATATTGAAAGTTTACATTTTTTATATTTTAATTTTTTGCTAGTTATTCTAAAATGTGACTGTCTTATTTTTCTCCCTTCTGCCACCCTTCTTCTGGTTTATTTTATTTACCCTTTTCCTAGTTTCCTATGGCTACTATACAACTGCAGGCCATTTTGTTTCTTCTTTTATTTTCATGGGTTCTTTTACTGCTGTGATTTGGTCCTGAAGTCTATAATACAATAAGCCTATAGGCAAAGACTAGAAAACAAATACAAAGGTTTATTTTATTAAATAACTGCATATATTGCTCAATATAGGTCAGAAATTATTCCAGGTGCTTTTAAAATTAACTCATTTGTGTTTGATAATAACTTTATGATATAGATATTATTATTATTTCTACTTTACAAATGTTAAAACCGAGAAACAAAAAGCTCAATAAGAAGCCATGGTAATGGAAGCAGTCAATGGTGGTACCAGATTCAAAGCTACTCAGTCTGTATCCAGAGATCCTGCTCCTAACTACTGGTAGATGACGAATATGAAGGTGAGGAAAGAGGAGGAATGGGAGGAAGAGGGAGGAAGAGAGAAATGAGTGACTAATTCACTGGAAATAAAAAAGGTGGTAGGAGGCTTGATGTTCACTAGGGCTAAAGGCCAAAGAAATATAAGGTAAGCATGTCTACCTTGGAGAGGCAGTTCTGCCATCTTGAAGCTAAATGGTAACTGGGGTTCCATGAAGTCACTGGTGACTCGTTCAGGAGCAGAAGAGCATCATTGGCAGATAGCTGATAGCCAGCTCTCCAGGGAGAGAGAAGAGTCCTGATTTATAGTGTTTTCAGGTTTTAGAAATGCAAATCATTCTACCAGGGCTGATTTTCAGTAGCCAATTATCCTGAAATTATCAGCTAATGATGTCACTCAACTTAGAGCTTGGAAGAAATGTACAGAAACATACATAGTGATACAATATTGTTGTCTGCAGCTACAACAGATACAAATAATGTCAAGAGCAGTCATTTTAGTGAAATAATGAAGAACTGACAAATTTATCAAGTATTACCTTTGTTTTCAATATTATGAAATTTATTTTTAATTAATAGCTGTGCTTATTAACCAGCTCAAAAAAAATCCTAAAAATTTCAGAAACAACTCTCAGGAACCTCAGGAGAGTGACTACCCTAAAGCATCTATTCTTAACTAAGTAGATAGATAGTGATCTGGAGATTTGATCTTACAAAAACCCAAATTCACTGAAGCTGAAAAATAAATGCAGGAAGAGGGAGACAAAAATGCTAAGTTTATGAAAAACAGAATTTGCAGTCTAATCTGATGAGTGGAGAAGGAGGTCAAATATGAAAAAAAGTCTGAGAAGGTAAGTCTGGAGCAGGGCTGAATCTGTGCTCTCTACCATTCTGCAGGCCATGAGTGGCAAACAAAATTAAGCAAATGACCTTTGTCAGCCACTCTCAAGTCCCTAAGTGAGGACTCATATCTCGTTTCTTGGGTCTGTGGAAACTTTCTTTTGTGGAAAACAATCAGAGATCAAGAAGGAATAGACAATATTTCATAAAACAAGCTTTAGCTGAGCTGTAATGATAAACCATAGTCTTAGTTACTGTTCTCTTGCTGAGACAAAATAACTGACACCCATAAATTAAAGGGGGAGAAGTTTGTTTTGGTTCATGGTCCATAGTTGCCTGGATCCACGGCAGGGTGGCATGGCGGAGGGGCATTGCAGAAGAGAAACAGTCAATGGCAAAGCAGGCAGGAAACAGCAAAACAGCAAGCAGTAACAGCCTGCTTTTCCTTTCTGACTCATCCAGGCTACAAACCTTTTGGGTGGGGCTACTGTTTTCATTAAATCCACTCAACCACACCTAGCACTATGCTAATTTGAATCAGTAGACTAAATAAGTAGCACACACTCTTAATGCCAGGATCATACATCTTAGATCCAGCCATCTCCAAAAAGCCCCACCTATGAGCACACAAGGCTTTGGGGGAACCTTTACATACAAGACATAATAGCCATGCAAGAAGAAAATATGACTAAAGAATTTAACGAAGACAATCTGTGAATAAAGTGGGACATGGCACTGAGAAAAACCTGGATAGATAGTTCTGAATAGACAAAAGAAGTCCAATATTACAAACAACTTACAACCTTTGCAGGAAGACATTCTGTTTAACTTATTGAGGTTTCTTCAGAGTCATACACAGGGCATGGTATCATCATACAATCGGAGGATTTTTCCAATAAATGGATTTCTGTGATATCCTGTCTCATGAGGTCCTTGAAACCTCACTTAACTACAAAGAGATAAGGGAGCTGTGTGTGAAAAAAGACTTTGTTTATATAAAAACATTCTGCCTTTTTCTTTATTCCTTAAGATTCTATTTAAAAATTCATCAGCTCACAAAGAATGTGTAAACAGTATAAAATTACTGCCCTCCAGCTCTTTCTATAACTTTTAGTAATATGTATCACAATACAGAATTTTACGTATAAAGCACTCATCAAATGCTTGTCCAATTAGAAGATTAGGGCAAGATCCACCTTATTACTCCAAACTGCCAAATAATGGTCTGTTTTGTTACTTGACACCTGAATATATAATTGTAATTGGCAAGCCTACATAGCAGAGTGCCTCAGGTGAAAAAAATCAGTTAGTTTCCAGATCCCAAGTGGCAAGCTGTGGACTGAACTGGAAGTTAGTTAACACAGTTCTTTTACAATTGTAAAGAGGAAGCACAGGTGTAATCCCCAGGTTGGCTTTGGTAAAGCCAATATTAAGACGGAGGCTCTTTCAGTTTTACTGAACACTGTTTCTGCTCCCCTGGTGCCCCTTACTCAAGCAGTGATACTCTCTTCCTATAACATCCTAGTTCAGAGAAGGGCTTCTACCTTCCTGCCATGGTTAATACAATATAGCTTGGATACACAAAAAGAGAACAACTAATGAAGGATCTCTGCTAAGCTCTTTTTTGAGAACGATCATTTTAGTGAATATTTCTTGAGCATTTACTATCAGGAAAGCACTATGCTAAGGAGATGTGAGAATAAAGCAGCAGGAGACTTTAATTAAATACCTCCTCTACATCAGGAATTATGCTAAGCAGGATCCCCTGCTTCATATCATTTAGTGTTCACTATTTCATTTTACACATGAAGACAGGGAGCTGCAGAGAGGTTAAGTTCAATGTCCAAGATAACACAGCTGAAAAGTGATAGAGCCCAGAGCTGCCCCCAGGCAGTCACACTCCAAGGCTTCCCTTCCCACGTTAGCATTGAAATCACAAATTATCAGGCATGGATCTGGCATAAAGAGAATGTAACTTATTCTTAGTTTTCTGGAGGACAACAGAAAAGATGCAGAAGTTCAGCTACACACAAGAGATATACACCAATACTAGTCATCATGGCCTGGTATGCTCTAGCATGCTTTTACAGTCAAGTTAGGACACAGGTTGGAAATTTACGGAGAACGAGTACAAAAGCTGGAACTTTATTGCTTGGATAGGAAGAAGGGGGTGGGGTAGTATTCTATATTCCTCTTCAGACACCTGTTGGAAAAGGAAGGACAGAGCCTGCTAAATAAAGGTACAGATAGCAGAAATGAGAGATACATTGAGGAAGAATTTACTTCTAGCTAAAGAAACCAGACTGAGTTTCACATTAATTCATTCTCTTTTGAAATTCTACTGACATTACAGTGAAGAAATTATGTTTTTCTTTTCCAAGATTATTTTTTTCCTTTACCTAAAGGGTATTACCGTTCACATTTCAAATGTCCCCCCAGTTTCTCATGTTTGGAAAGTGACTAATAGGCGGTGGGAGATGGGTCACTGAGGGTATGGCCTGGAAGGGTATATCTCTTTCCCTAACTTCTTTTTCTCTCTGTTTCCTGTATTTGCTCAGAGTTCCACTCAAGGGATCTGGTCTCTTTCAAAATATGAGCATCATTTTTGAGGGGGCTAAAGATTGGTCTTTAATTAAAAGAAAGAAGGAATTAACGTTTTCCACTATTATCTTATAATCACACTATATCACATTTAAGTGAGTAGGGCAGAATAATCTTCTGAGAAACTAAATCTGTTCTAATGCTTTAGGAAACCTGGTGAGGGGAGGGGGCTCCAAGTATTTTTCTCCTTTCCTGCTCCCATGTAAAAGAATAATCAAGTCTCTGTTTCCTTGGGAAAGGATTAACAGCTTACCTTGCTGTAAGAGGGAAATGTATGAGCTAGATCTGAGAGAGGAATGTGGACTGGGTCTGTCTTCAGCGGGAAGGGGTAGGGGTTTTAAATGTCCAGAAAGGGTTGATGATAATGTTGGTAATGATAACAGTAAACATTTAATAAGTACTGACTACAGTTTTAGAAAGTGTTTAGACATTTCTAATTTACATACAATTTATTTAATCCTTGCAACAATTTTGTGAAAAACATACTACTACTGTCATTTTACAAAACTGAAAACAGGGGCACAGAAAGAGTAGGTAATGGGCCCTAGGCACAGCTGGTAGTAGCACTGACAGAAATTGAACCCAGGCAGTCTGGGACCAGAACTCACCGCCATAATCACTCATGATGAATCCCTGATGCCTAAGAATGCCTGGATGGAGAAATGGCAGCTTCCCCGAGTGGCCGAATTTGATGCCATACACTGCCACATATCACTCTATGTTGTTGTCTTAGAGCCCAATACTATACTACCATTGGATGAAGTCCAGTGGCTGAGCTTGGTTGGCTTGGGTGGAGAGACTGCAAGGCACAGCAGAGCCAGATGTTTTCAAATCAACCAAAGGGACTTGCAAATGAACTTCCCAGCAAGGGCCAGGATGAAACTCTCAGCAAAGACTGGGGTGGCAGAAACCATTTCAATAGAAAGAACATTTCTGTTTTCATTAGAAGTTACACAAGTCTTGCCAACCTTTAAAATTAAAAAACTCAAATAGTATGTGAAGTGGTGGATGTATTAATTATCTTGATTGTGATAATCATTTCACAATGTACACATATAGCAAATCATCACTCTGTACACCTTAACTATAAGCAAGTTTTAGTTTTAAATTATACTTCAATAAAAGAAGGGAAAAACAGCTTCAGAGCATGCAGGCTCTTAGATCAAAAGATGAGTCAAAATGACTTCTACTTTGGAAGGGGAAAAGTAGGTAAATAATTTAATAGGAGAGTGCTTGTCAGAGCTGAGATTCAGTGGAAGAAGGAAGAGTTACAGTGCCTCAGATTAACCAAATCTCCACTGCCCAGCCTACATGACTGAGTTGTCTTCATCAGTAGTGGGACAGCAGTCTCACCATCATGGCCTCTCCTGAGAGAGTCATACTGACTTCTCTCAGGTTCCAGAGCAGGGTTGCACTAAAAAGCACATTTGTGCCCCTATTCTTTATTCCCTTGTCCACAGCCATCTTATCCCAAGCAGACCTTGACATATGACAGGCCTTGTATATTCTGAGCAGTCACTCATGTGTATCAGTGACAGAGTGCTTTTTAACATGTGTAAGGCTCTGGGTTCTATTCTCAGAACAACATGAAACAGAACTAGATGGCCAACAAAAAATGTTGGCAGACTAGATCTAACTCAGGGCCTGTGAGTAAAGTACATGGGCTTTACTATATAGGTTTATGGTAACTAGTTAGGTAACTCAAAAGCTTCTGTTTTACTAATCTGCTTCTGGATATGGAGATGCCTCCCTATCGGAACACAGAACAGGGAAAGGGGCAGAACAACAATAGGACTGAATGGTGAATACAGAGAAGGAACCCATGGTCCGACCATCCAGGACTGGAGAATACAAGTGTTCAGAGAGGATCTCTTCCTTCCCTTGTCCCCAGGCCATCAAATATTACCAGGGTTTATGACAAGCCTGTTCATGTCTTGGGTTTCTATTCTTAAAAGTCTTGCTAGAGGGAATCTGATCACCTACCCTCACTTATGTGTTTTTACTTTTTACCATACTGGACTACTAGATCCAGATATACCCTGTAATGAAAACATTTACGGTCCACTTCTGGTACACATAATTTTCTTGATTGTTTCATAATTATCTTTAGTCATCAAATACCTGTCTTTTCTAACTTGAATGCAAATATTGTTAAAGTAAGAAGGAAATGATTTGACAATTTCCAGCTTATAAGCCAATATGCAATGCACCGGTATTTGGCAAATTATTAAATACTAATAGAAAAGATTGGAAGCTAGTGGAATCACCTAGTAATCCCTGTTAAATTTTGTAAATGAATGAGAATGTTTAAAACCTTCCTGATCCTGAAGAGGAAATGAAGTAAGAACACAGAATCAGAGTTAGAAGAGCTGAATGCTAGATTCTGATCTACCACTGATGGTGGTATATAAACTAAATCATAGACTTTCCTTCTTTATAAAAATAGAAGGAACAACCTATCTCACAAGGTGGTTGTGCACAGGATACATACAAAGTCAGTACATAAAATGCTATCCAATGTTTGTTGGTATCATCAGTTTCCACATTGACAGCCTAGTCAAATCAACTTTCAGAACCTGTAAACAAATAACCACAGTAGCCATTCCATGTTCTGTGCTATTTCATCTTAGCTGTCTGAAGCAGGCATTAGAGATGACTACAGAGGCAGGGCCAACAGTCAGCAAAGTATTAACTGATCATGGTAATAAGTTCTAGACATGGGAAGAGCAAATTCTAGAATCAAAATGAGAAGATATTATTGCTAATAATGCCATCCTAAACAGATGCAAGTTGAAAATAAATTCAAGGGCCACCTACTGTCTTTTATGAAATCTCTTTATTCATATGACTGGTCAGTAGATTTCAGTAGAACCGCGGAATGTCACAACTGTTAGTCACTGGAGTCCCAGAGCTCTGAAGCTGGGAGCTTTTCCAAATAAGAAAGCTATTCCAAAGTAGATGTCAGCCTTTATTTTCTTGGCACAGTGTTTACATGGAATAAATATACAAAGTACAAAACTGCTACCTATGTTGACAAATTAGGCAGACTCATAGACCCTTGCAATAGCTCAGAGAACATCAGCCTGGTAACTGCTGCTTTAGATGTTAAGTTTTAAGCTTACTCATATATTATGCTCAATAGTATAATTTCTCACCATGAACATAAATTTGTCACATAACTAAATGTAAACATAGGTAAAATGTTTTCCATATATAATGCTCACATCATTTTATAAAAAAGAAATATGTACAGAGCAGGGAGTTAAGCTCAGTTGTATGTATGTATGTATGTATGTATGTATGTATGTATGTATGTATGCCTCCAAGTTTCTCCCCTCCACCAAGTGCAAAGAGCAATCTTGACCTCTTGTAGATAGCCCTGAAAATCTTTGAAACAGCCACACATGAGTCTCACCGTTGGGAGCAATGCTTTGGCTTAACTAAAGGTCATCTTTCCTGCTGTAATTAGTACTTTTGCTAATCAATCAATCAATTTAAGAAATAAAATGTCTGGGGAATAAAGCTCTTTTTAATGAACCATGTTAAAAAAAGAGAGAGCAAAGAAAACTAAAGGTCTGGCTCACATGAGCCAGTGTTGGTGTATGCCCAAAGGTTTTATTGAATTGTTTTTAAAGCTACATATATTACCAACTGCTAATCAACTACCTTATTTCATGATTCTATTTGTGATATCAGGAGAAAATGAGCTTGAGTTTAGAAAAAACTGAAAGAATTCTACTGACATTTCCAATCTTGCCTTCTTTTCCTTGACATAAAAGATAGCTGTCCTCCAAACAAGTGTTTCATCAAATCACTATTCATGCTTACTAAAACTGTGAATTCTTGGGCTGGGGATTTAGTTCAGTGATACTGTGCCTGCCTTGCAAGTGCAAGGTCCTAGGTTTGGGCCCTGTAATCCCCCTCCCGCTAAAGAAAAGAAAAGAAAAAAAAAAATAACCTTTGAATTTTTGGTTCACACCACAGATCCAGAGAATCAGAATCTGTAGGGTGGCAATGAGCATATTTTATTTTTAAACAAGGCCTCTAGGCAGTTCCTGTGTACCCCAAATTGAGGCCCACTATTTCTGGTCCTACTGTCCTTTCCTTTATTTTCTGAAAATCTTTTGTGCCCTCTTCAGTGACTCAGTATCTACCCTGTCTGAACACAGGGAGGTTATGAAGGGCTAACCCTTCCTTTCATATGCCTCGCTATGATTGGAGAACAGCTCAGTTACTTCCAAGTGAGGGTGCTTTGTAAAGGAGGTGGCAGTCGAGCCAGTCATATTTAGGTAGTTGGGGGTGGGTGGAAGAGCATTTAGTAGGGAAAAGTGAAAGAGTAAGAATGTAAAAGCTGGAATGCTCTCAGCATGTAAGGACAAGAGGGATCAGTTGAGTTGGCTGAGATACCTGAATGATTTTTAATTATATCTAGAGAAACAAATGCATGCAGGTTGACAGCATGCATATAATGCATGGAGGCAGATCATGAGGTCATGTATGTAGAGGTACTTTTAAAAGTTAAAAATATTTTGCATAGGCCATTATTATTTCACAGGCCAAAATTTTAAAAATTTAAATTCCGTATCTGTAAACTGGATGAAGAATAGTATCTGTGAAGCACTTAAATGTGTTGGCTCTATATTAGATAATTAAGCATTTGATCTTTTTTTTTTTTTTTTGGTACCGGATATTGAACTCGGGTCTTTGTGCTTGCAAGGCACCATTTGATCTTAATTCACCAGTCTCTCTGAAACATTATTTTGTTTGGTGTAAAACCAAAACCTGTACATATTAAGATACTTGCCTAAAATAGATGACAGAAGGGAGGAAATATTACCTTCTCATTTGCTTTATATGGTTCTTTCTTCTTTCTCATGAACTGTCAAGTAACACATCTCTGAAGTCACCAGAATTAAATTTTCCATTATCAGTGGCACTTTTGAGGAATGAGGCTCTTACTTCCTCAGAACTTTTAGTTTGATGATCTCTCATGCTCTGTTAGCTTGACTGTGTACTATGTAGAAATGCTGTGGAAAATGAGGCTTAGAAAGGGAAAATGATTTGTCCAACATTAGTCAGTCTGTGCAACCAGATGTTCCCCTAGCAGAGCAACTCTGAGACATATTTCCGATACAGTTTACAGCTTAGAGTTGGGCTCCTCTCAAGGACAAATGGGCATTAGCCTACAGGCTTAGATGTTTTCAGAGAGGAAAAACATATCTATTGTACTCTGTAAGCCTCCAGAATTACATCTAAAAAGCCAGGATTGTACAGGGCCACTGCCAAGATTTGACCTTGGTTGACTAACAAAACTGGCAATTTCATAATCTATTACAAACATTCTAGATGTATCATAAGAAATTTTCTAGCCTGTATTTTCTAGAAGACAAAACAACCATTTGTTTCAAATGGTCCTGCTATTTTTAAGGAGCGGCAGGATACAAAACATTAGCAACACTGACTACTACACTTAAAAGTGCTAGAGCAATTTTCATCCAGCATCTTATTTTATCTTCACAATTCTGTGCATTGAAGACACACAAAAACTTGTCATTCTTTTCCAACTATTTTAGGGTATTTGTTCTGTCTCTAGAAGGATTTTGTGAATTCACTCTATATAAAACAAAATAAAACAACCGACCAAACTGTCCTAACTGATCAAGGATGGCATGAAAGCAGCTTTCTAGTCCTTGTCTTCAATATCATTTCCTCCCTGTGCTAATGCCTATAAGCCACTATCCTGTGAATAAACCCATTTAGGTCTCCTAACACAAGCTGCAAGTAGGAAATTAAAGCAAATGGAAATCCAGGCGCTGCAGCAGTTCCAGTGTGGAGAACAGGATCCAAGAGACATTCATCCATTAACCAAACAACAGCACTTTCAAACCCGGCGGGAACCAGTGGCTCCCTGCTAAGAAACAGAAATTAACTTTTCCAGGAGATAATTCGTCTTTAGATGGTTGTCATATTCAGAAAAGCTCTCTGGGTGAGATGGTGGAAATAGAGGGAGCAAGGCTCCTAACACAGCCACACATAAAACAAAAGCTTATCAGGGAGCCAGGTGGTGCTGAAGATTGATGTTCTCTCTTGCTACCTCTGGGACATGTGCTTGAAATGTAGCAGGAGCTGTGATGCCATTTGCTTCTAATGGCTGCTTGGAAAATTCTAAGACTGCACAAGCAATGGATATTGATTTAACTCATCCATGAAAAGAACAGAGAGAAAAGTGGAATCAAGTTTTTGATAATCTAACTGATGCCACTGGGTATGGTTTTGCAAAGTTTGGAGGGAAAGGAATCAAATACTACTCAGAGTGCCAAGGATGGCAACAAAAAGACCTGCTGGAATGGAAGACTGACACAAAATAAAACTGGATGCCGAAGGGCCTTCTGGGAGTGGACAGCAAGCTGCAATAATATGCCACTTGCTGTTCAAAACAGATGAAGCTTAAAAGCTGCCTAAGATTGTCATATTATTTTTATGAACTTGAACATGACTTAATATTACAGATGTGGATTAACTGCCATGGGGTAAAAGTACAGGAAAACACTCTGATGTTTGTGAACTGCACAGAACACAATTTAGTTTCAGAATCAACATTTCCTGAGCACCTGCCAGGTCCTCATCTCCAGGGTGTTTCCACTATGTGTGATTCCCAAAGGCATTCTCTGTGTCTTCCTCACAGCTATTTGCCAAATACAATTATGTCTTTTTAGCTCAAGGGTACTAAAAGAAGTCATTCAGACCCATCAAGTTGAAAGTATTATTTTTAATGTGTTCTGTTTCTCCACAGCATTTCTGGGTTTAAGAACAAACCTATCAATCAAGCAAACCATCAAGTAACCTGAAGGTGCATAATGGGAGCAGTTTTGTTGATTTTAACCAGCTACATTAATTGGCTACTGCCCTGTCAGTTCCAGGTTATACTACTGTTCTAAATGTGAATGATACTTGTGAGGTACCACAGCACAAAAGGTATGTCAGATGATAAAAATCATGAAATTATTTATTCAACAGACTTTTCTTGAGTGCCTCCTGCACGTTAGCTATGCCACTAGGAGCTGTGTGTGCAGTGAGAAAACAATCTTTATACTCAAGGAATTCGAAGACTTGGGGTGAAAGGGAAGTAAACAAACAATTACCAAAGAAGTGATGTTACATTGTTAGTCAATGCCAGTGCCAGGAATTAGGTCAAGGCAGTGAGCTTCACGTGCTTAACTTATGTAAGTGCTCTCTCGAGGCCTGCTAAAGCATCACATATATATTTTTTCATTTATAATTACACCAATAATTTAATCTGTATAGATCTTACATCTTTTAAATGCATTACTTAATCCTCCAACTTCTGCTACAAGGGTTGAATGGGTGCTATCTCCACATTTTTAGATGAGGCAATAAGGCTCAAGGAAGTCAATCTTCCTCTGAAAGGACATAGAGGCACTAGGGGGCAGGCCTAGGATCTCATCTAATATTCAGGTAAGGTTTTGCTTTACAGAATGAATTTACCTATCCCAGATCACTTAATCTTCCTGACAATGTGTGAGGTAAATATCACAGATCACAGGTGAGGAGATCAAGGTTCAGAGTGTTAAGGATGAGTATTATTAACATGGCTACAAGTGATAAAGCTAAAGGCTTACTACCAGGTACCAGATCTAAACCAAGCTTTTCACATTATGGCCTACAGGGCCAGGGATTTAGCTCAGTGGTTCTGCCACCTGCCTCACAAGCACAAGATCATGCGTTTGATCCCCGGTACCAAAAAAACAAAAAACATTGTAGCCTACATATATGGATATAATAATTGTAGGTGATTATTATAGTAATGTAATAATTGTTCACTAAGTTTTTTGCGTGGGAATCGTGACACAGGGTTTACTACTCTGAGTGGCAGATGGAACACAGGGAGCTGATTTAGGAGCTACCTTCCTATCACTAGTTGCTTCTACTCCTTCCACAAAGAAAAAGGTGCACACTATGCTCTTCACAATCATTTATCATTCTATATTCTGTTAACAGTAATTTTACATTATGGCTTGGGAAGTTAGGGTAAGAAAATGAATTTGGAAATATAAAAGTTACAGGATAAACTATGGACCTCAAGGTCCTGGAATAAAAGTCACCTAACTTCGAATGCGGTTGTGCTGCTATCTTGAGAACTGAGATAAAGAATCAATCTTGTCTGCCCAATAAATGGCCATAACTGTTTGCATACTTACTTTCATGTCTTATTAGAAGAAATCTAGGTTACTTGCTCCAGTGTAGAGCAGCTGAAATTCACAGGTGGAACTAAGGTGCTTTTCTGGTCTACCCCCATTAGATTATTCTAGGAAGGTTGCTGGTTCAGCATGGTTGGGAGAGCAATATAAAGCAGAAGAGGTTCTCTTTAATAAATGCCTGGAATAAGCCATATATGAAACACAAATGTCCACTTTTCTTTGCTGCTAAAAGGAGCTGATCTGGAAATGCTTTAGAAATAGGAGGAGGAGCCATGTGCAATACCATCATTTGCTATAGGACAGCACTGAGCTACCCTGCTGAAAAGAGAAAAATATGGAGATATTAAAAGAATCATAAGAAGTAGGGTCAACGTACTGCACAAATCTCTAGATGATGGTCTAGATCTTCTTTAATTAATGCCAACAGGCAAGTTCTTCTTTTTTTAAAAAAAAATTGGCTTCTTGGGAATAAGGGAAAAAGACAGTGAAAAGATAATACGTAAGCAGAAGAAATAGCTAAGAGAGACTATTTGAAGGTAGGGATGGGAATTAAAAGGGCTCAAAACTTTAAAATGCCTCAGGGTCCCATACAGCCTCTCAATTTTGCTGATGTTTGTGCTTGTGTTTTAAAAATAAAATATCTGCTGAGTGAATTAAAAGAATAAATTGAATTCCCAAGTCTCTGATTACCTTTCCCTTTGCCATTTTTATCAGAAACATTCAGTAAGATTGTCATATATGATGTAACTTCTTTCCTCTTGTATTCTTTTTAGCTCCACAGCATGTGAAATACAGGACTAAAAGTGTGTGTGTGTGTGTGTGTGTGTGTGTGTGTGTAAGTGTGCAGGATGTGTGTACCTTTTGAGCTCAGCCCAGTTAAGAAGAATACCAAAGACAAATACATCAAAACTGGAAGACCAATTTGAAGGGGTCAATACATGCTTAGAAGACTCCATCCTCACTCAGTCTTTTGATGGTCTTGCCCTGTATCAATCTCTGTAGTCTGCTCTACCTTAAACTCACCCTGAGAGACATAGAAAGCTGGCTGGCTATCTCTATAACTGTAAAAATAACACTGTTGATGTGTCACTATGAGTATTCTCCTGCAGTCAAGTGGGATAGATTCTTGGACACTCCTGCCTGATTATCTGATGAGGCAGCCCCCCTCCCACCCAGCTCCTGGTTAAGGCCGTTTCCTCCATGCAGCTCTTCTACTGGGAAGGTGAATATTCTACCTCTGGAAGTCAATGGAAGCACAGTCACATCTCTGAACTCACTAGCCTAGAATTCCAGAAACCTGTTCATAAGTATTATCTTTGTGCCTATAGACACACCAGCAGAAGAATGCGCCTGGAAAGAGGTACAAACATGCTGCTTAGCTAACATCAACTGAAAAGTTCTTCTTAGGTTGAACATGGCCAAATATGTGGAAAATGTCAGGATTTCTGGTGCCCCGGAGATGTATAAAAACATTGAGCACATAGTGAGGGTTTGATAAGCAGTTACTGAATTGTAGCAAACTAAATCAGAACATTTAGGGACTAGCAGCACTTGTGAATAGTTTTGTGTGTGTCTTGGGAGTTTCTAAACGGATGTCGAGCAACTTAGAGGTTAGGGCAAGGAGATACACCCCCCCCCATAATATAGAGATGGCAACGGCAGAAAGCAAGCAAACAAGCAAGCAAAAAAAATAATGAAATCTCCACAATACGAATATAAAGAGAGAAGTGGATGGCAACAGGCTCTAGCGAGGTACATGAAGTCAGTGTTCCATTTGATGAATAAGCACATAGTTCCCCTCAGGGTCAAGCTAAAAAATGTCATTGTTCCAAGGAAGCCTGAGATGACCCTTGTGCCTAAACAGTGGTCAAATTACATCTTTACTGGTACTTTTCTACTGTAAGGTAGAACCAGCTACTGAATTCTGAACATTAGAACTAAAAAGACAGGTAACAGAATAAATCCTAGATTTCAGTAATTTTACCTATCTCACATTCTGCCTTACCTACAAGGAATATTTAAGAGCAGAAATACTAGATTATTTCATTATATTAGTTTGTATTTTCCACAAACCTTTGGTCTCTATGTCATTGTCAGAATACTCAATAAACTTGCTATATGTGAATACATATAACACACAGATTTAAAAGAACAGCAGATTTCTTCCCTTTAGAAAGATACATTCTTCCAAATCCCTTAATAATTTTGCTTGCACCCCAATTTCTATCACACAGACTGGAATCAGGGAAATGCTGAGCATAGTTTTAAAAAGTGAAAATAATGCATTTTAGAAATAGTAAATTTTAACGACTTCTTAGGTTCTGAAAATTAGACAAGGAAATTTTATCTAAGAGTCATCATGAACTCACATAAATTCTGTTAATTTTCTTACAGAGGGAAAAGAAAAAAATATGAGAAAATGAAAAAATGGAAATGAAGTGTTTGCAAAGGGGGAGGGGAGGAGGGGTGAAGGGAGGGCAGGGACAAGGGGATGTAAAGGTACAAGATCCCAATAATGAATGTAACTGCACTGTATACCTAAAATGTACCAATAAACTCAATGAGGAAAAAAAATGTTTCTTACAGTATTAGGAGACCAAATAGTCTATATATCTTGAATTATTTTGAGGTAAAAGTAAAGGATGGATGAGAACTCATGGAGTTCAGTATTAGTAAGTGGCTAAAAAACTATACCGAGAGAAGGTTGTTTAGTGAATTCTTTTCAACCTAAGGGGGTATTCCTGACAAAGTATAGTACTTAGAAATGACTCATACATAAATTTATTGATAACTTAGAACAAGCTATCTATTAAACTTACTAAAACCAGAAAAGTGAGAATGCTGTACTATCAGTAATGACAAAATCAGGATTCAACATTATCCTGTTAACATGAGAACAACATTATGAAATATAAGAGCAAGAAAAATATTTCACTTGGATAATAAATCTGAACAAAAATATGAATTAGAAATTTGACCAGATTCTTAAAAAGCCATTGTTAACAACAAAAAATCTTGGTCTGGATTCACAGCAGTATAATGTAGCATGATGGTTCATGCGAAGATCGAATCAGCTGGAATTACTTTTTATAAGTTGGTCACTCTTTGCTTACATCTTCCAATGGCCTCCCACTATGCTTAAAATCTGTATGCACTGGGCCAGGGACTTAGCTCAGTGGTTCTGCTGCCTACCTTGCAAGCACAAGGACCCAAGTTTGATCCCCAATTAAAAAAAAAATCTATATGCACCTGCCTGGGCCTTGGTAAGGTCAGTATGACAGAAAATAAGCTGGGCCGCTGCATTTCTCCCTGCTGTCATCTCAGGTTACTTTCTCCTCTCATTACACACCCTATATAGGGTCTCTTAGTATTAACAATTCTTGTCCACCATTAAGTCTGCCTGTTCCCATTTCCTCTATTTGAAATGCATTCCTCTCAGACTTCTTTCACCTCTTGGTTTCTCTGAATCTTTAGGAATAGTTCAAAAGGCACCTCCTGAGAGAGTTTCTCTCACCTCTAATCTCAAATAAGCTGAAGCCTCCCAAGCATCTTCTATTGTATTATCTAGTCTTATTGTCTTCATAAATTTTCTGACTACTTGAGACCATCTTGTTTATTTATATGTTGCCTGGCTTATTTGGTTTTGCCACTACTTGACAGTAAGTTCCATGAAAGTTATGACCTTGCCTGTGAAGGAAACTGGAATATCCCAAAGATGTCAATTTGGCATACTGATTATTTTAAGCCTAAGACACTTGAGAAAGAGCAGTTACAGAAAGCACCATCTGAACTGCCTTTTCCTACTTATAGCAAGACATAATATTTAATTTGAGTAAGATTCCTTCTTTGAACCAAGATGAGAAGGTAACTCGTTACCTCAAGCCAGCATCAGAGGAGATTATGAACAAATCTTACTCCATTTGTTTCCCAAATATTTACTGCCCTACAACTTCTCAGCTCCCAAAGTCTAAAACTGATTTCCTCTGACTCATTGCTTCTCTAAAATTTATTGCTCCTTTTTTTTTTTCTTTTTTGGCACCAGGGATCAAACTCGGAATCTTGTGGTTATGAGACAGGTACAGCACCATTGAGCTAAATCCCAGGCTCCTACTGTTCTCTTTTTGAAGATGTAATATAAGCCAGATTTCTAAGCCATTGCTTTGCATACCTCTTCCTGAGGTTTCATGTCTGTAATATGTACTACACACATTAATAAACTTGTGAGTTTTTATTTCTTGCTAATCTGTCTTTTGCTTTTGGGATCTGTCTGAACTATGAACTTATACGGAAAGGAAATTGTATTTCCCCAGCAACACTTTTGTTGGGCCTGCTGTATTTCCTGCATCCAGAGGAGTGTTGAAAATAGAACAGTGGCTCCAGAATTATTTGTTGAATAAAGTGTTAAACATCTGTATTTGGCAGATCATAGCAGACTGTATTTAATTCTAGGCATCTCATTTTGAGAGGGACACTGGACATTATCCAGGAAGAGTAACCAGGATGGTAAGGATTCTAGAAACTTTCTCATTGCAGATTAGAATTGAATAAGCTAGGAAATTCAATCCAAAGAAGAGAAGGGTAACAGGAAACATGATAGGCATCTTGAAGAAAAGAAAGTAAATTTGTTTTGCCAATATTCCAGATGGCAAAACTGGAAGGAATGAGAAATTTACTGAGAAACAGATTTTTGGTTCAATTATAAGGAAGAACTTTGTTAAAAAAGGAAAGGAGGCCAGCAATGGAGTGGACTGCTTTTTGGGGTGGTAAGTTTCCTGCTAAAGTTTTTATTCAGCAGCAGCTGGATGGCCATCTGTCAGGAGTGATATAAAATGAATTCTGACATGGGTGTGTGTGGGCAGGAGAAATAATCTAGATAACCCTTGAGCTCTCTAAATCCTAACCATTCTACAAGTCTGTTCACATATAAGTACAATATTTCTCAGAACATTTCCTGAAACATCAAGTTTCTGTGATATTCTTGGGGGAAAAAAAAAGTCATTTGGGAAATAGTATATATGGTATCCCTTCTGTGAAGGGTTACTGAAAGAAATATATTTAATATTTAACTAATTCTTTTCCACATCTATTTTGACCTTGGAATCATTTTTCACATAGTACCTAGTACCATTCTATGGAGCTGGATCTTAAAAAACATGCTTTGGAAAATGTTAGCTTATTTATGGGAAAAGTATTCTTTCTCCCTAAAATGCCCTGAAGTATAAAAAATATTAGAATTTCTATTTTTAAATTCTGTCCATTGCCAAAGCTTTAGGCTACAGACACGGAAAGATATACAGTATCCAGAAAAAATTTAAAAATTTCTGCAATTTCATAAAGACAATCTATGTATCATAGGAATTGGCAGTGTGTTGGTTTTGTTGGTTTAAAAGAACAGAAGCAGCTCAAAAGAAATGGACATTCTGCTGAAAGTAGTTCCTGAACATATTTACATTGAGTTATTTCTTTGAACATTATGCCCATGAATAACTCACATATACTTGGTTGCAAAGATATGAAAGACATTAATATTTCATATGCTGAAGTGCTTAGCAATGAACATCATAGTATACTGCTAAAGTTAAGCAATAGGAAGAAAATAAAATGTGATTTTTAGGAATGAAACCTTTTTTCATTTGTTTTAGGTTGTATTAACTTTGGAAATGTAAAAGATTGGAGTGATTCATTTAGTCAACAGACACTTGAGTATTTACTATGTGTTTGACATTACAGATGAAATTGTGAGCAAACACAGACACTATCTGTTCAGGAAGCTCATTTTGAGAAGGAGGCAGACATTTAACTAAGTCTTTATAATGATCTCTGATAAGAATAGTGATGTGCTGGGGCTGACTCCTATCAGTTATTAAGAGTGGAATTTTAGGACTTTTGTGAGTCAATTATTCAACATTATTTAAAATTATATAAATGTACAAGTAAATAAATTTCATTAAAACAAAGGTAATAAATACTCAAAGCTGATTACTTCCCAGTTGTTTAACATCTATGTGCTTAAGGTTATTTATGTGTATAGTACATGTCTGAATGGTGTGCTACTGTGCATTTCTTACCAAAACTGCATTCAGCATCATGCTGGTAGCTTAAAACTGGCCATTCTATGAGTATGTAGCCAGCAGTATAAATCAGGGCTGGATTTATTAATCTTCTCCCTATCCCACTTCTTTTCCAGAAAGTTGGCCATTAAACATTTACTGGAACACTACAGTCCTAAGGACTTTCAAGTCCTAAGGCTTCAGGTTTAAAACAGATGCAGCCTCCATTTAAAAGTAGTAGGTACCAACAAAGGTTTTTGTATCCTGGTATTCTTGATTTCAGGAATTATCTTTACTTTATCTTAAACAAAACTTTTTTCAATAAATATGTATTTAAAACCTACCAAGGGCCAGGGATTTAGCTCAGTTGTTCTGCCGCCTGCCTTGCAAGCACAAGATCCTGAGTTCGACCCCTGGTACATACATACATAAAAACATACATACATAAATAAAACCTACCAAGATGCAAGGCTCTGAGATAGAGGTAGAATTGAATTAGAAATAGTCCCAGAATTCAGAAAATGTACGCTCTCATTGAGAAGAGTGAAAAGATGAGAAATAATAAAATGAATAAACTGTTAACATATAAATGATGGTCCAGACAGCTAGCATTATTAGAATACAGAGAAATAGAACATTTCAGATCTGAGAGAAAAGGTGAGATAGATTTATAATTAAGACATGACAGTTGAAGGGAAGTATAAGAATATTTCAGATAGTAAGGAAGAATTGTGAAAGAGTTAACAAAAGTTAACAAAATTCTAAGCATCCTTTTATTTATTTATTTGGTACTGGGAATTGAACTCAGGGCCTCTCGCTTGCCAGGCAGGTGCTGCACTGCTGAGTTACATCCCCAATCCCCAAGCATCCTTTTAGAGACAGTAACCAGACCATGTTATACAAAATAAACTGTTCTATGTAAGATACAATTATCTTCCATACTTGTCCCTTAAGAGACATGTTACCTTCAGTAGCACTAAACATAAAGGAACTGAGAAAGTTTTTGTATCAAAACTTGAGTGTTCCAAATTCTTGCCAAGTCGAACATCTTCACATGAGAACACGTCAATGAAAAGGAGACTGGCCATAATATCCATCATTATACCAACTGCTGAGGTTGATATAAAAAAAAAATCACAGATACTGTAGACGTCCTCTTGTTCTCCTCCGTGGTCTTCCTCAATTGATACACTGAGGTAAAAGGGGCCATTTCTTATTTTTTCCCTTTGCTAGGCTGGCTTGTTTATTTATTTATTTCAGTTTACACTGGTAGGCTTTTAAATGAGAATCACATTCATGTGGACATATGCAGTTGCAGTCTACCTCCCCATATGGAGTTCTGTAGGTTTTGTAGTAGTTTTGCCCCCAAATCCAAAGTTCTCAAAATACTTGTACAGTATTGTTGTAGAGAATTAAGAAGTGAATCCTAATCTTCTCCTCTAGAAAGGTTGACCTTACTGCTGCTAATAATACTCAATTAGAAAAAAAAAGCTATGTCTCCACAGTACTTCATAGTGAATAAATCTGACTCATCTGTATTATCATATGCAACAGTCTAAGAGAGGCATGAGAAGTGTTATTACCATACATTTTATAAATAAAGAGATCAGTTTGGGATGATTATAGGTCTCAAACCCTAAAAGAAATTCCAGCTCAAAATCCAGCATTACTGCCCCTATTCCAGGGGTCAGCAAATTATAGCTGTGGGCCAAATCTACAACCAAAATACAATGAGCCATAGCCATATGGGTTCATTTTTGTACTGTCTACAGCTACTTTTATGTTACAAAGGCAGTGCTGAGTACAGATGTTCCTCAACTTACAATGCGATTATATCCTGATAAAATCATGAGTTGAAAATATTGTGAGGAATTCATTTAATGTATATAACTTATGGACCATCAGAGATTTGAGCAATGGAGCACACTATACAGTATCAGTTGCTCACTCTCAAGATCATATGCGCCTCTGGGAGCTGGGGCTCACTGCCACTGCCCAAGGTCGAAAGAGAGAACTGGACTACACATTGCTATCTTGGGAAAAGATCAAAATTCAAAATTCAAAGTATATTTTCTACTGAATGTGTATCAATTTTCTACCATTTTAAAGTTGAAAACTGGTAAGCCAAAATTCTGAAGTTGGGAAGCATCTGTAGTTACAACAACAATAATAGGCCAAACACACCTACCATTCAGCTCCTTACAGAACAAGTTTGTTAACCCCTGCGTGATATCACATTGCCTTAGTTGAGTGGTCATAAATTTCTAGGGACACAGGTATGGACTCTTTCAGTCCAGCATACAGTGGAGCTATCTATATCTAATGAGTATTGGAAAGCCAAGAGACTCTAAACTGGAGTCCCATCATGTGATAAGTGATACGTACATTTCAACTATACACTCTAAGGGTGCCAAGCACAGCCTGCATACCACCAAAGCATAGCTCAGTTAAGGCTGGTTAAAAGGCTATGGTTACAAGGTGCTTAACTAACTTGAGATTAGCCTTGGTTTCTATCATTAGCAATTTTTAGGTTTCAAAGAAATTGAAGAAAAAGACCTGACTAGAAAGATATAACTAAAGATTTAAAAGATTAAATGAAAGCCTATGGTAATGAAGGAAGCAGCTGACAAAGCTAGAAATGAACCTTATGGAATTCCCTTCTCAGCTTGCCTCTTGCATTCCTTTTCTCAAAATTTCTGTCATTATTTCCCCTATTTTCTTTGCTTGATTGAAGACCATTAACATACATACAAAATAAATACAACTCTAATTTTTTGGGCTATAAATTAGAATTTTCGTGTGAGTGTGTATATGTGTGTGTGTGTATGTGTGTGTGTGTAGGAATGTAGAAAAGACAGCAGTTATCACAGACTTCATTGCAAAGTCTGTTGGTTTATTATAGTGAACAAAATACTTGCCTTATATTTTTCCTATCTTGTGAGACTGAATAGTTTAGCCAGTTAACTAGAGATATTTCATTTGCTCCTGAAAACAGAAAGTACACTATCAGACACTCTGATGCTACAGCAGCAAAGAACCAGATTATTGTGTCTTGTGTTCATGACATGATTATAAAATAAATCTGTAATCTGTTAAAGTAAGCAAAGCTTCCTATAATTCATTGCAGGCATCAAGAAATGTGAATTTGGCTACACTAAGCTCTAAAGTGATACCAAGAAAGATGCAATTTGCTGGGTGAAAGGGAGTCGCAGAGGCTGGGATATGTGACAAGAGCTATAAGATGGAAAATGATGTATATAAAGTGATTCTGTGAGGGAGAAAAGCCCACCAAGCCTCTTATAAATATTTTAAGTTTCCAAGAGAAGCAGCTAGCAGAAAAATTTGGACAAGTTTGACCCATAGGTATCCTCAGTCAGGACAAAGGCAGAGGCATACTTGGTGATCTGGCTCTCTTATCTTTGCTAGTGGATCTACATTGGGTGCTCAGTACATTGTAACTCAACATAGTTCCCAGTGGGCCATTTGTTGTAAGGTAAAGTATGAACTGGAAATGTGTGGCTCATGCAACAGCAGTGAACTGTGTTAGAAAACCAACATAAAGGTCACACCTGCCTAAGTAGTCCCCATATAATCTTTCTAAATAGACAACGGGATTTATTTCCAAGAGAAAACTCTGTCTTAAACAGAAACCACTGCCATAAAACACAAGTTCCCATGATATAGAGGCTACTTATACATACACATTTCAATTTTAAAAATGTTTAAATTTTCAGGGTTGAGTTAATGATTGGTCTTTTAAATAATTTTAAAAGACCATATTTGGTAGAACAAAATCTATTATAAAGCAAACAATATAGTATGATTTCCATATATAGGCATACAGATATTTTCAGGTTATTTCTTGAGGGCCCAAAATGATCTTTTTCATCAGGAATGGGCTCCTGAAGGCATTTTTTTAAAAGTTTCATGTTAAAACTGAGTTGAATCTCAGGGAAATGATATAAGGGTGCTGTTCTACATATAGAAGCATGGCAGGAAGGCATGGGCAAGGGCATAAGGAGAAATTGAACAATAAAGAATACACAGGTCAAACTGGTAGAAATGGGACACATGGTTATGATGAAGAATCAGGGTGATTGAAGTGGTTTGGTAAAAATGTGCACATATAAATAGTTTCAGGTGACCACTGGATCAACTAAACAGTTTCAGCAACAGTACTGAGGTGGAGTTTGCAAATGATTTGTACCTATCTGAAGAAATAGTTGTGAAAAATAGACTATGTGGAAATCAATATGGAGATACCTCAAAGAGCTGGGACTAGAGGTTCCATTTGACCCAACCATCCCTCTGCTGGGTATCTTTCCAAAAGAATTAAAAGAATTGTATCACAGTGATATACGCACACCTATGTTTATAGCGGCATGGTTTGTAATAGCTAAAACTTGGAAACAGCCCATTTGCCCATCAGTTGGAAACGGGATAAAGAAGATGTGGTTTCTCTATAAAATGGAATATTACTCAGCCACAAAGAATGAGAAATTAGATTCATTCATAGGAAAATGGATACATATTGAGGATATACGCCTAAGTGAAATAAATAAGTCACACATGTGTAAATACCGAATCGTTTCTCTGGTGTGAATAAACTATAATAGTACATAAGATCCTAATGATACAATGGACAATGTGAAATAGGAAGAAAGGGGCTAAAGGTGTAGGGAAAGTGGGAAGGGTAGGGGAAAGATAATAAGGGAAAAGAAAAATTTGAGAAAATGAAGAAATGGAAATGAAGTGTTTGTAAAGGGGGAGGGAGGAGGGGGTGAAGGGAGGGCAGGGACAAGGGGGAAAAATGAGAACCAAGACCTGTCATGTAAAGGTACAAGATCCCAATAATGATGTAACTGTACTGTATACCTAAAATGTACCAATAAACTAAATGAGGAAAAAAAAAGACTACATGGAATAAGAATGGCACTAAAAGCCAAAAAAGCTACATTAAGAAAAGACCTTGCCCACTATGAATACCATATTCTGTAACTCAGCAAATGTAAACTTTCTAGTCAATGAATTTAGAAACCTGGGTAATGTGGTATAACACTAGTGTTCCATTGTCAACCAAGCAATGGCCACGTGGTTCTGGTGCCTGCACTCATCACACCTGCAGTGGGCTGTTTATGCTCTTACCATTGATAGGTTGAAATTCTAATCACTAAGGTAAAATTCTAAATCCTAGCCCTTTGGCAGGTGATTAGATCATGAGGTTAGATGTCTAGGAGTTTTAAGCCTCCAAAACTGTGAGAGATACATTTCTGTTGTTCATAAGTCATCCAGTTATGGTATTTTGTTATAACATCATGAATAGACTAAGACAATATGAATTTTTCAATTTCTTGCTGGTTATTTCAGGCTTTCACCTTCTTTTAAAAAATCTATTTTATATGTAAAAAATAAATGCACATACACTCACACAACACTACAATTTGGATATCATTTGAGTGTGTCTGCCAAAGGGTTTGTGTGCTGGAAGGCTGTTCCTCAACATGGCAAAGTTGACATGCAGTTTAACCACTAAGAGATGAAGCCTCGTGAGAAATAACTAGGTTACTGCAGGCGTGATTCTTGGAAAACGATAACAGAGTTCTTGTAGGGCTCTTGAGAGTTCTTTTAAGAATAGGTGAGCTTGTCTCCTGAATCTCTCATTTTTCCTCTCATTCTGTGATCTCTTCTGCCCACACTCCTGCCATTGTGCCAAACAGATGGGGCTACCCAATCTTAGATTTCCAGTTCCTAAAACTGAGTCAAAGCAAACTCTTTTCTTCTAAAGTACCAAGATTCTAGCATTTTGTTATTGGAACAGAAACCAGAGCCATTTTCATTGCTGTATAGGATTCCCTTATAGGTGTACAAGACAATGTATCTATTACCCTCAATGTGCGATGCCTCTACATATACCTGTCAATGCTTTGTCTTCTGCTAGGAACATTCCTCAACTTTTCTAGGTTAAGCTTACATATCATCTCCTTCACAGGATCTTTTTTTGAATGAATTTAAAAGTAGAGCTGATCACTATTTTCTGAACTCTCAATGTGTCATGTACAAAAGTCAATGATGATAGATATAACACAGACTTGTTAGTATGTCTCCCCTTCTCTAATAATCAGTGAGCTCATGGGAATAAGTCAGTTCTTCATCTACTGTTACAAAGTCTTATGTTGTGCATGCACACAAGATACATGTTGGCCAAAGTCCAAAGAGTGTTAGAAAACTTTCAAGTATAATACTTTAAATTTCAAAGAAATTAAAGAATCCTGTAAAGCCTTCATCACTATAGGGTTTGGGTATCAGCACAAGTCCTCTATAGCTTATACCCTAAAGCTCAATGAAACTCTTAAACGAATACCAGCTTTGTTCTTCTTTATTGACCTCCTACTCTTATGACTACTTTCTTATTACTGTTAGACAGACAAATGCTAAACAAGCTTGTCAACGAAAATACAGTTAAATGAATTTATTAAGAGCATACATTTTTCACCAGAGCACAATCTTCAAAGCAATTGCACTGTCATTATCTCATTACAGTAATTTCAACACTTGCTCCTGTTAACTTATTAAAAAACATTTTAAATCATTTTCCTATTTGCAGGCACAACAAACTATCTCATTACCCAAATATGAATCACTGCCAAAAGATATGGCAAGGGATATGATAAAAGAAAAGAGCATAAACAGGAAAAAGTCATAGTTAGAAGAAAGGTATGCACAGAACAATATATAACTATGAACCACTGCTTGCCAAAAAGAAAGAGATTTTTCAAAATGCTGGTGCTATTATTCCACAATAAGGTTAAGACATTATTCTTCTCACTTCATTCTATATCCTCTGAAGGGAAGAGATAGCTTACCAGCTAGCTTAAAATGGCTCTTCTCTAATATTTAGAGTATAAATGAAGCTCTACTTAGCTAATATACATAAATATGCCTAATGTCATAAAACAACTTTATATAAATATTTGAATATCAATTTTAAAACAATAACAAGGAACCACTTACAATGTATTATTGAAGGCAGGGTTTGGCAAACTACAACCTACAAATTCAGCTGCCACATTTGTTTGTTTTTTGGTAAATAAACTTTTACTGGAACACAACCATGCTTCTTAACTTACGTATTGTTTACTGTTGCTTTGAGTCCCCCCATGCCCCTCTGTACAGGGCCTTCACACAGAACTACATTCTAATTTTTTATTTTGAGAGGGTCTAACTAAGTTTGCTAGGTTGCCCAGCCTGGGCTCAAACTGGCAATTATGCCTCAGCCTCCCAAGGAGCTGAGATTATAAGTGTGTGTCACCAGAACCAGTTTATGGTCACTTTTATATTACAGTGGTACAGTTTCCAAATAGATGGTACAGATCCCATGGATGAAAGTATTTACTATCAGTCTCTCTACAGAAAAAGTTTGCTGGCTGCTGGTCACAGCCTTGTTGGTGAGTTGTATTGGTTATTATCTGAGTACTTGCTTTCGATGTAGAGTAGCAGAATTCTCCAAGACTGACTAGGTCAAAATGCACATATTAACAAGACCCTGCCTATTATGAACATGAATATTAAAATGTTGTAAGAACTTGACTGAAAAACACAGTCCTAAGGAGAAATAAAATTCCCAGAAGAGGGATATGCTTATTACTAGACTCACAGTATTTTATTACTAGACAACAGAGAAGGTTCTTTGCAAAGATTTTTTTAAAAATAAAGAAAAGAAGAGATAGGTTTAACAGTATGTAAAATATTAATATGGTGGTATGAAGGGGAGAGAATTTTAGCATCAATGTATGCTTCTAGAGAATATGGGACATATGTAAGCTGCATTAGTCCAGATGGCTAGTTTCTGGTCAGAAAAGAAGTATTACTACTGAAAGCTGGTCTAGGCCCCATATCATTCTCCCTAGTACAAAAACGCCAGGCAAATAAGAAACAAATTTGCTGATTTCAACCATGTCCATTTTGTTGTCATATTCATTTCCTTTTTAAATACTCCATTTTCTCTGTGTAAGAGGGAAATTGTTTTTCCAATAAGGCAAATGGATTATGATTTGCTCCCTGAAAATAAACATGTTATAAAACCAACTCTAACTCTCTATTTTATCATGTGTGATTTGTGTTCCATTTATAAAAGGCTATCTGCTATCATTTTGGGCTTATTTTATCCAGTACTCTAAGGATCTGACAGAGATGATTACCATTTCTTCTAACAGTTACAAAGCCTGCCGTGTCATTCTACTTATATTTAATGTCTTTTAATTTTCCAAGTTTTGAGTTGTATTATATTCAGATTTTATATGACAAAAAGAACAGAACAGCACAGAAGAAGTGTAAGAACCATTTTATGATCTTCCCTTCTAACCAATGGACAAAGAAATTTAAACTTGTTAAAACCACAATCCTCCCTGAAACAATAGCTTTGTGAGCCAGCAAAAAGGGTGTCATGTAATAATCTGACAGGCAAAGTTATTATGCTTTTGATAATAACTTTCAGTAGCTCTGGCAAATGTTACCTTCTGCTCCCAAACACACTCTACTTTGTCTATGCTGAACTTAGTAGGTAGAAAATACATTTTTTTTTAAAAACAGGAACTCTTTAAGTTCTTCAGATTGGACCATCTTTGATTCCAGAGATGACAAACTGACTTCTGTCACTGAAAATTTATTCCTTTCACCACCCCTCGATTCTTCCAATTAAACCTGACAAAGAAGGAATGTGGCTGATAAATGTTTGATTTTTCTTTGGCAACTCCCCAGATATTACAGGTAGGAGAAAATTCTGAAAAAGGCCCAATCGCTTCTGTATAGAGCTGAGAAACTGAGGCCCAGAGAAGTTTACACACTGTCCAAAGTCACTTCATGAATTGTCAGCAGATTACCAGTGTGCACATCTCTAGAGGATAGTATTTTTTTTTTAAAGTCTCTGCACTTCCTAATTCTAAGTCCTATACCTGGCATACAGTAGGTATTCAGAAATTGTTTGTTTAGTGGACTACAAATCCCTGAATTCCTGTCCAAAGTATTTTCCACTGGACCATTCCTGTTCATGTTTAACAATGGATTAATGTCTCTTTTATCTTCCAAAAGAATCAGAAGTCACATTTCAAATTATGCTTTTACACAGATATAATTAAATCTTTAAAAGGTGGGATGGCAAAGAAATTAGAGGCTAGAGTATAACAGGCATTTTAAAACCTGCAGATGCCAACAGCAGGCAACTCCCATCCTGCTCTGCCCCCTCTTCCCCCACAGTATAACGGCAATTATATTCCAGGGTGAATAATATAATTATCTAAATGAAACCAGGAAGAAAAAAAAAGCATGTAACATAAAAGGATTAGCTGCTCAAGGAATTGTGGTTGGGGAGGAAGGAGGATGGATCCAGGCTGACAATTTCATAAAGTAGCCATCAATTATTTAAATCATTGTGACTTTTCAGACAGCATTCTGGACAGCAAGGGAAAAAACACACTAAAAATTTGAAAACCATAAATTAGAGAGATGCTTGTTATTTGGTTTTGGAGTGAAACGTGCTCTGCCTAGAGAAAGGAGCAAAAGGAAAGGCAAAGTCAGTGTAAATAGGAGGTGTTTTAAAATGTTACTTTCCTGAAAATTCAGTAGGACAAAATATTTCTCTTATAGTACAAGTGTTGATGCTATTAAAATCCAATACACATAAACCACTCAGCACATGAAAAGTAACAGGTTTTAAGTAACATGATACATAGAATACAAAGAGAATTGGGCCAGAAAGAGAGGAAGCTGGATTCTACTATGGGAACAGACATTTACTAGATATGTCACCTTAGACGAGGCACTTAACGTGTTGGGCCTGACTCCAGTAATGGACATGAATTAATTTTGGAGGCACATTCTAGCCTGGAAAATTCTGTTGAAGTCAAGTCTTTATATAATGGAGAATATAAATACTATCCAAGAAAATGATAATTCAGGTTAACTATCCACAATTAGGCTTTTATTAAAAAGAGGTATGAATTAAAAATTGAAATCTGTCCCATTGTAGTTTAAGAGTTTGATTACAACAGTGCTTTTCTGCTATGCTGTATTCCCACCATTTAACTAAATCAACCTATGCCTATATATTCAAGACTTGAGAGAGGGAAATAGAATTTTAAAAAGCCTATCATTTTTGTTATGACTTCAAGTAACTGCATTTACTAAGCTAGCTCTAAGGCAATTGATTATTTCTACTTGGGCACAAGGTCTACATCGGGATAATACTCATGAGGGGAATCTGGTCTATAGTTTCAGGAGCCAATTAGCTTGGTTTTTCCCTAGATTTAACTAGTTGAGAAAGAACAAAAATAGCTTTCCAACAAATCACTGCTATAAAACTACTACATTTTCCATGAAAAGTAAATATCATAAATATATAATTAACCACCTAAATATTTAATGCATTTTAGACAAATCATATGTGCAAGATTTCAAAAAATAATTATCTAGGGTCTAATTTAAAACATTCACCAACACAATAATAACTATATGAATTACAACTTATCTCTGATTTTTTTCTCTTAAAGAGAAATCGTTAATTTTCTCTTATTTATCTTCTATACCACAAAAAGCTTCTGACCACTTGATGCTTACAAATTTCTTATTGTGGCTGACTGTTGAGAAAATTCTTTCTGCACTTATACTTTTGCCCCTCTGCCTGAACGTCTACCCTATAAATTTCTCTATAAATGGTACACACATGGCACTATGTGTTTGCAAGATCTACTGAACTTTAAAACATGAAGAAAAACTGTGACTATATGAACATTTTAAAAATTATTTAAGATTTCTTGGGATCATAGGATAAAATTCAGAATATAACTACAATACAAGCTAACCAAAATACGAATGTACAAAGCAACTTCACTGAAGGGAATGAGGAGAAAAAATGCTACTCACTTTGGAGATGAGTATAGAGTCTGTACACCTGAAAGCAAAATAAAGTCTACATAATCACAGTAAACTTGCTTTTAAAGTTCCATCCCAAAAGCGTATGGGTCAGCAACTCTGATATTCTATACACATATACCAAAATTGACCACTCACATTGGAGTCTGACGGTTAAGTAAATGGATGGTGGAGATGACTGAAGCCAGGTTTCTTACTCTTGATGGGGGAAATCAAAGTTAATCAAGAGGAGGAGCCTAGAATGTTTCAAGTAGTAATGAATTACAGCTTGGAGACATCAGTATGAACTCATTTTTAGCTTAATATAGATACAAATATTTATATACAGAAATATTTATAAATATGAATACATACAAGGGCTAGTATACACACATATATTTCCTCTGTCAGCTGTGAGGCCCTAGAAGTAATGATACTTAAGCAGCAAAAATCATACCAAATTCCCAGATTTTGGATTTTGATACCATTCTTCAATAAAAAGAACTAAGATCTTCAAAAAGCTGCCTAAGGGCTGGGGATTTAACTTATTGATTCCATTACCTGCCTTGCAAGCTCAAGGTCCCGAGTTTGATCCCTGGTACAAAAAAAAAAAGCTGCCTGGTTCTAGGAAAAGTTTTAGTAAATACATAAGATGTACCTGGAATAAACTGTAGTGCCTGTAAGTAAAGAAGTGCTTTAAAAAATTATGATAGGGACATAGGAAATATAGAAGCAAACTGAAAGAGCCCCTGATGGCCAAAGCTAGAACAATTTGTGAAACAAAAAAAGTAAAATGATAGTGAAATAACTCAAAGTATGATCCATGAGTCTATATTGATACAAATAAATCAGTGGTGGCAAACCTATAGCATGCATGTTGTTTTTCTTTTACAAAAGATGCTACTGTATGGTTATTTTTTCTAAACTAAAACCTCAGTATTCAAGTTTAATTGCAGTGTTGGCACTTTGTGATAAATAAGTGGATTTGGGGTTGCAGATTCAGCACTCATCTCTAAAAGATTCACCATCACTAAATTAAATACATATAGATATGGAGGAAAAGATGACGGATCTCCCATGTAGAAGCATTCCAAATCATTTGAGTAGATATTCTACCTTCACACATATGGAGCATACCTCCTTACCCTGTAAGTGTATAGGTTGTAAAAAGTGGCTTCCCTCCAAAGAGTACAATATATAAAAGGAAAAAAAGAATAACTTTTAGTGGGAGAATCTGACAAATACTACCTTGGGTGAGTAATCAAGGCTGACATCAACAATGACAAATCATATCAATAATATATGCCCCTGAGATAGTGTCCAAAAACATGCAATCCCAGTGAAATTATGAGAAAAGATGAAATAAGGCTGTATTGTAGGATATTCTATAAAATATCTAACAAAAATTTTCAAAACTGCGACAGTTGCCAGTTATCCACATGCCTACAGTCCCAGCTATTTGGGAGGCTGAGGCAGGAGAACTGCAAGTTGGAGATCAGCTGGGTAATTTAGCCAGATCCTATGTCAAAATAAAAAGTTTTTAATAAGCTGGGGATATAGATCAGTAGTAGAAGATTCTTGGGTTGGCTCCCTGGTACTGCAAACAAACAAACAAACAAACAAACAAACCCAAAATAAAACTAAATGAAAACTCACCCAGTGGCAAAAACAAACAAAACTGAAAATTGTCCAATAAAAAAAAGAATGTAAGAAATTGTTACATTCCTTTTACATCCAAGACAGCCTGAGGAGAAATAACAATTAAATTTAATGTATTCTGGATGGGCTCTCGGTAATAGAGAAGGATATTAAGGAAAAACAAAACAAAAAAAACAATCCAAGACCGAACAAGTCAGTATGAGTAATATACAGATTCTGGTTAATAATAATAATATATCAATATTCTTTCATTATTCTTTCACCAATTATAGCTAATATACTGCAAGATCTTAGTAATAAGGAAACTGGATGTGAGGTACACTCAGTGGGAAGAATTTTTTGTATTACCTATCTTTTTAATCAAAGCTTCTACAAAATAAAAATTATTTTAAAAAATCAGTGTGTAATACTACTTTTCTTGGCAAACAACATGTTTGTTTTATACACTTTATCCCTAGCCATAGAGACAGAGAATACCCTTTGACCTAACAGTTGGCAATTACCATTTTATTCATTCAAGAAATGGGTGCCTAGTATGTACCTGAGAATTCTATTTGCTCTAGAGTAAAACTTTGAAGGGATGGAAGAAAAAAGTACGGTGTTCAAGACCTATGAAATGAACTGACAGTCCAGCCCTCTGCTCAGGCAGACTGGTCACTTTGGTAAAGCTTTGGAAGCCATGAACAAGCACATCAAGCAAGGTCACCAAAGCACTTCTGCAAGTGTCTGATAGCAGCCTTGACCTTCCAATGACCATGGGACAACAAATTCAGAAATGCTTTGTAGAATGAGAATGAAGAAAGCAATTATGTTGTTGTGGTTGAAATGGGGCAAAGAAAACTAGTTTGTATCCAACGGGGAGAGGTAGAGAATGGCTCTTATGTAAGTGCGGTTATCTGAATTTGACTCTGTAGCTATTTGCAAATGAATACTCAGTGTTTTCTGGACTCCATAGATAGGACCATCCATCATGGGAATAACTGTAACTATGGAGGGTGGGGAAGCAGATAAAAATGAGAAAGAGAAAGGGAAACCAGAAGCCTTGGGGAATTTTTCCCTTCAAAAGACTTATTTTCAGCATGCACAACCCAAAAAAGGATATAACGACACAGATAACCTATTAATAGGTTAGCTGTAGTATGCCTTTTCCTCAACGCAGGGCTTTAATGACAGAGCCATTTTGTATCTGAAAAGGTAACAGATGAAAAACATACAGTTCAATCTTAAACAAATATAAATGGGGACTTGGGGATTTAGCTCATTGGTGCTGCTCCTGCCTGACAAGTGCAAGCTCCTGAGTTTGATCCCCAGCACCATAAATGAATGAATGAATGAATGAATGAATGTTCTACAGCTAAATGGCTACTCCTGTGGACACAGAAGTGGTGGTCTTTGAGGGAAATCTGATGGAGATTTTTGAGTAAAATATTTATTCTGGAAACTCATTGTTTTGAGTCTGTTTGGTCAATTATGACAATCAGAAGAGTCAATGCTGAGTTCAGCAAAATGTCGAGGCTACCAAACCTCAGGTAGCCATGAGGTCATTATCCAAAGATTCCATCTAGAGAGAATTCAAAACACTCACAGAAAGCTTTCTGGTTTCTCTTCAGTTTCTAGATTCCTAGATTCCCGCCTTAGCTGCATCAGTGACCCCAGTTTCTCTTGTCTCTAATGTGCTTGGGATATGCAAAGCTCACTCTTTCAATGCCCATCCATCTGAGAATATTCATTCTCTAAAACTTCTCACAACTCTATGTCTTCCTACTTCAACAGAAAGTTTGTCTCTGAGCCTGAGATTTGCACTATAGAGTTTAATGCCCTTCTTAACCTTATTTCTCACTCACCATTCATTCCTTCAAACAATTAAGACTATTCCCCATCTCATGAAAACACAAAGGTCAGTTTTACCTTCTGTGTCTTTTTCTCTGTTTTCTCCTACATATTCTACAATGCCCTAAGGTCCACTTCTTCCTAAGGACTCTCTTGAATCTTTCTGTTATCAGTGCCTCCCTCCTTAACTCTTACAGTGCCAATATTCTGGACCATCACATTCAGTGCTCAGTCATAAATTATCTTCTATTGTCCATGAATGAATAGGTGTGAGGAATTCTAATTCCCTAATTACTGTAACTGATAAATTCCCAAGAAGTGGATCTGGGTTTAAATTCATAGTGTATCTCTACATCAGCTCCTTTGATAGCATAAAGCAAGTGTTAAATAAATATTAGTAATTTAATTTTATCAGAATTTCAACAGTGGGTGGGTTTTACTCAACTCTGTCATGTCATTCTTGTTTATGGGGGATGCATCAGATTTTTGCCAGCCCATTTTACTGTCTATGCCAAGATTAAATATGTACAAGTTCTGAGTAAGACAAGATCCTTGAAAAGCTTGAAGAAAAACAGCTGCTTTCTTTGAAAGGTTAATCTCAAAGGGTCACTTAACTTTCATGCTGAGAGTCTTGTTTCTCTCAATTTTTGTACCAGAATATCTCTAAGCCAGAGCTGCAAAATCCAGACAGGGCAAAAATTACTTAGGATAAGAACCTCAAAAATTCCCTAAGTGCAGCAGTTCTTTGTCTACACTCATCTGGCTCCCACCAATAATCTTGCTGGATCAGCAATTCTGCTGTTGCCAAGAATGATAACTATCATTTGCTTGGCTGTCGAGCCAGTCTTTTCTCTTTTCCTAGTATCTTTTGATGGGAAGCTCTTCCTCTTCTCAAACATTTAAGGAGAGGAAATAAATCTGAAGATGCTTTTGTTAGCAAGTAAAGTCAAATATATTTCAGGCAAAGGCAGCTCTGTAAAGATCTGAGTGGCAGAGTGTTAATGCAGTTTGGTCCCTGTCAGCAGATCTGTCATAAGTCATTACCTTCTCCACCGAGGAGTGGGTTGAGGCAAGATCAAAATAGACAGCAGCCAATCAACATCTCAACATATTATCTCAAATAAACCCCATTTCTTAGGACATTCTATGTGATATGTAAGCTGGCCATCAGTGGACCCACCTCCACTCATGACAGAAAGTAAATTCAGAGCCATACTTTAAAACCCAGGGCTTATCCCTGTATTGATGCCATTCTCAAACAGTCTCTTGCTCAAAATTTCTTAGCACCAAGCAAAGCTGGTAAACAAGTGTCACAAGCTGTAATTGCTTTTCCATTCAGCAGTCCCTCACGACTAAAGTCTTCCAGCTCGTCCTTTGAAAACTGACCCCATAACCCAGATATGGTAGATGAATTCTTGAAAAGTACTTTGTAAATGAATATTTGTTTCAGATACATTGTATGAAATGAACTGTGGAAGAAAACATGTGGAATAACAATTTACCTTGAAAAATAAAAATTTGAGATGATTAAGGAACCTTCTAAAATATACAGAAATGGCTGTCATGATTTTCTATAGATAAAAGACAAAAAAACAATGTTTATTTCTAGCCTTTTGGTATTACTCCAAAAGCGTAGCTAGTTATTCTCGATAGAAGTTACTTTAAATACAGTTAACACTTACCCCTCTCCTAGCCCTGCAGAAAGCTACTTATAGAAGTCTTGTTAACCAGGGAGTTCTCTAAGAAAGCGAGACAGACAGATGAGATCCTTTTTTTTTTTTTCAGAAATAAGGATCTAAGAATATTTATAAAATTAAGCTGATAATGTTGTATGTCTGATTTGCCTGTACATAAAAATCATTTCTTACTTAGCAGCCTTCTTCATCAAATTATAAGTTCCTTTGTAATATCACAGAAAGGTATTACTTGTAGATTATTCACAAGCATGAGAGGGTCAATTTCCTGTTTCATGAAACTGTTTAAAGGAACTGTCTGGTTGAGTACTTTTATAAATTGAACACTTTAAGAAAGCAACTATTCTCTCACTTCATGTAGTTCTCTCTCTGTACGTTCAGATTTTCTAAGTGAGATATTAAAGTCCTGTCTGTAGAACTATGGTAAATGCTCAGGGAGTGGCTGGAAATTCATGTCTGAGATATCTGAGAAGGAACAAAAATGACCAGGTTCAGTTTTGTAATAAAATAAATATAGGAAAATGTTAAGTGCAGAATCTGTGTGGGGAGTGTGTTGGTATATAATAGACATTTTTCCAGCTTTTATGTGTTTCAAAATATTTTCATGGTAAACTAATACAAGAAAATAATTTCAAAGTTGTCATGTTCTTATGCTAGTTGTCTACTTATGTATGAAATAAGTTGTTGGTAAACTTTTTCATTTAAATAGAAAAAAGCATTTTTGTAGCTGTTTTCGAAGCACCATCCTCTTTAGTGCTAGTGAATTTTCTGAATGGAGCAATCAGGTAGGCATGTAGACCAATAACAGGAACTATCATAAAACATCTCAATATTTAGCTATTACAGCCCTAGTGAATGTATGATCCCATTGTTCTTCCCTAGTCTCATGATGTAGCTCAATGTCATTCTTATTTTACAGATAAGGGGAAAACGAGCTCAGGGAAGCTTAGTGGGTAGCCTTGTTGTGGAGTTTCTACGGATACCAGATAAATACTTCATATGCATTTCCTGCTTGGTGAAACGTAGTAATAATTTCTTTCAGAAATGGCTATGAAGTATCACAACAAAATCCTACAATGATTTAAATATATTAAACTAGCAATAGAATTAATATTACAAAAATAATACAACTAAATAGTGACTTGAAAACACAGAGGAACAAGATCCCAAAAGTCTTCATTAGTAATAAAACATACAAGTTGCTCAGCTGTTTTCGAAATGAACAGATGAGTTCTGAAAGCTATGCTGACAATCTAAACAATCAAAGCCATCTTCTAGTACTACATCTTCCTGCATGAAGTCTGAAGTTGCTACAAGTGGCTGGTTATATGAGGTCTATACTTGTCACCAAGAGACCAAGCTATGCTGCTAGTGAATGACTAAAATAATAAGAGTTAAATTCAAAGAAAATAAAAACTACGAGTGGTAAATTAGTTTTATTTAGGTATGGATAAATACTGAAGTATGAGATTAAACCTGAAACATCTTGGTTTTTAAGCCTGTTTCAGCACAGTGAGACCATTAGCATGATCTCTCAGCACTTCCAGGGGGGGAAAATCAATTGATCAGCTCTCTTTTCAACTTAATGATTTTCATGATGACTTCCAGCAGACCTTAAGTGGGACTAATCTATTTACACTAATAAAAGCTGAGTCTATTCTGTACTAGAGAGTGGAACAGCAACAACTGGCCTCAATGCAAATGCCACTCGAACACAACATTCTTCATATTAACATAATTTGATGTAATGAAAACAATATGCTATTGCTGCTAGTCACACTTTCCTGGGAAAACATAAGAGGCTTCTGGCAGTGCTTTGGATTAGTTGGGAAGATAATAGGTTTGGGCATCATTGTAATTTTCTCTGGCAAATTATTATACTGTAAATAGCTGTGTCCACCAACCTTTAATATGGCTTAACTTGAGCTCCAGCAATCATTCAGCCTACCAAGAACTTTCACTTTGAACCTTGTTGGCATCTAGAATTGAGACCATCCTAAGCCAAATGCTTTAAAAGCAATACATATCCACTGCTTCCTGCCAGGTCTTCAAGGAGAGCATTGAAAATTAAATCTATTGCATTCTGTGTAATTTGTTTCTAGTTACTAACTGTAGTAAACCAAATATTGTTCCCCTTAAATCCTACATGAAAATTCAGAATGTGACCTAACTTGGAAATAGGGTCTTTGCAAATGTAATTAATGTTAAGACTGGGATGAAAGCAAACAGGATTAGGATGCCTAAATTCAATGAAAGTGCCCTTATAATAGTTAGAAAAGGAAAAATGAATACACAGGGGGCAAAGACCATGTTAAGACACAGGCAGAGACTGAAATTATAGTAGAGCCTAAAAATACCAGGAGCCCCCAGAAGTTGGAAGAGCTTCCCTTAGAGGCTTTGGAGGGTCTGTGGTTTCTGGCATCCAGAACTGTGACAAAATAAATTTCTGTGGCTTTAAACCAACAAGTTTTTGGTGACTTATTATGGCAGCCTTAGGAAAATAATCTGCTAGCTTTAATGATCATAAACATTGTACGCTACTGTTGCTAACACATGATCAGTACCAAACCGCAGGAAAAGGAGAAAGTGAGATAATACCATCTCGTGCTGTCGTGCCACCATATTAAGGGGCTACAGAGCATTCACTAGGTGGGTATTACAGTACAAAGAGAAAAAAGCCAGTAAGCAGCAAGCTAATAGTGAAGAGATGCAGGATGAAAATTTAGACAGACATGGCATAGACTGAGGAGCCATGAGCAAAAGGTAAAAGGTCAGAAAACTATAAAAGTTGGAGTTAATGAGCTGGCAAGTCATGTATCAAAGCAGTCTCTGCTGAGATCCATACCCACATCACACAGGGTTGGTGGTAGATGGCATGTTTTGCAATCATTATTCCATTTAACCAGTGGCTATTCTTATAAGACAGCTTTTAATATTTCCATTTCATAGAGGAAGAAATAGAGAAAGTAAGCAATGTAGTCATGGACACAAGATATCAAATGAAGTGACTGTAATTTAAACCCATTTGTGTCTGATTCTGGGGTTTATATGTACAAAACCTGGTTCAAAGTATTAAGCAGAGAACTGTCATAACTTGATTTAATTAAAGAATGTCTCAACTATAGCTTTATATGCACTCCCTCTTAGGGCAATAACTCAGTCTATGGAGTAGAAAGCTTCGGGCCATTGACAGTAATTCTGGCTTCATGCTGTGATCATCTGGGAACCTTATGAAATGTTGATGCCCAGGCAGGCGCCATTCCTTCCCAACTCATGGGATGTGGGCAGTGGTGTTTTTAGGAAGCTTCTTGAAAATTCTAGTTGCTGAGAACGCTGCTCTAAGTCCACAGGTGTGAGTGGGAAGTGGAGCTGGCTGAAGAGGAGGTGACAGTGTGGTGTTTGCACGCAGACTGTTAGCTATTTCACTTCTTAGACATGACTCTGACAAACACTAGGGCAGTGAGGAAAATGAAACTAGGAATATGTTTAAATGTTTCAAGATTGCTTCAATTTTTTACTTGCACAGCTTATATGTGTTCCTCCAGTGATTTGGGAAGTTGAGCCTGAGCATTAGGAAAGCTGCCTCTGTCTCACATTGCCCTGCACGAGCCAAGAAATGTGGGCTTCTCTTGCCTTTGGAAAAGGCTTTTCAAATTTCAGCAATGTGCTAGACTAGGAAGCAGCTTCTGCTGCCACATCAAATATTGTTTTTACAGTGTCTGGGCCTGCATGAAACAGTGGGATCCATTCTTTTTTTTAAGTGCCTACAACAGTAAAGTTTTTAAGTACCTACACCACAAAGCTAGAGCTCACAGCTTTAGATCTGAGTTCTTAACTTCAATCTGGGAATGGTGATATTGTGTTAAGGACATACTTCTTCAACTCCAGAGAGGACTTGAACCAAACCTGGAGGGGTGAGGATAAGGCATCTATTTCTCAAAAGCTCTAGTCTAGGTGATGCTGATGCTACAAGAGCTTGGGCCAAGTTTTGTGCTGCACTGATCTGAAACAATGCTTCTTAAATACTGCTGGGTAGAAAATCCAGCTGGTGACACTATCCAAAAGTACACTTTGCTTCAGATGTCTGAAGCTCTTGTCCTAGGCCATTTCCTAGGTAGAAAGGGTATAGGATATAGCTTTCAGAGTAAGAGAGTTAACTTTACTTTGGTCACTGTTCACAGATGGTTGCCCACTCAGTAGTTTTCTAGGTAAAGATAAAAAACATTAAGTATTAGTATTTTCTATCTTTTAACATGAGACACAAAAAAGAAAATATATCTCCAAATTAATGATAAACTAGGAAACTAAAGTGAATAAGTTCAATCTCTTTCCTTGTGTCTAAGGAATAAACAATTTGTAGACTCTGAAAGGTATATAAGATATACCTTAAGTAACTATTTCCCAAATATCATGTCCAGAATGGAACCAGAAAGCCCACATTATTCAGGAATAATGAAAACTTTCTTTTAAGAGATTTCTTTAGTTTACTTTGAATCAGCATGCTTTGCTTTGCAATGAGTGGAAGCCATTTTGCAGAAAAAGCAATGGCAACAGAGGATTCTCAGATGATAAGACCATGAAGTAAATTCAATCCTATTTTCATTCTGGGAACATCAAAGGCAAAAGAACTGAGCCATTTTAATTGAAGTATTGTCCAGAATCATCACTACTATCTATTATTATGACTACTATTGTTACTATCAAACTTAAGATTACAAATTTTATACCATGGAGGAAAACATACACACATATTCTTGTAAGCCACTATTCAGTCCTTTATTTGTTTCCATTCATTCACTGATTAAATATTGAGTGTACCCTCAATATTTAGGTCAAAGGGAGAACAGGTAAAGCTGGAGGCTTATTTAGCCTCAGAATAAAGGACAAAAGGCACAGTTCCATGGTAAAGAAGTTGGGAGTGATTTGTCAGACAGATCAAGAGACTGAAAAAAGAAGACACTCAGCTGGAAAATGTATGGCCTGGCATGGCCCAGACTGCAGTCAACAAGTTAAGAGTTTTAATATGTCTGTGCTACTCAAGCTGAAAATGGTCATGGTTAATAAGACAGAATCACTAGTCTACAGATTCTGTACTGCATTCTTGCCTTTCTTTTTCTCTTTCTTGCATCTACTGACATGTGCATGGCTTTCACACTCATTGAACAAATTATTCATTGGGCATCTTCCTGCTGCCTAACACTACACTATGTTTTTGGAAATTTCTTTTCTTCCAGTGGGGAAAGACAGAAAACAAACAAGTTAGCAAAATTAATTACAATAGTCACAAATGTTAAGAAGGGGGAAAAAAAACCAAAATGTTATTTCTAGGACTATAGCTCATTGGTATAGTGCTTGCTTAGCATGGGTAAGGCCCTGGTTGAATAAATAAAAACATAAAAAAATTAAAATAAAAAACCCAAAGTGTTAAAATAGTGATTAACAAAGGAGAGATCTCTTGGGATTCTGACACTAAAATATTCTGTTCAGATGATTCATCTGAAGAAACATTAAAGAAGTGACAATTACAGAAGTACAGGCAGGGTTGAAAGAAGTAACAAGGGATGTTAGGGTGTCCAAAGACTAGCAATAGCAGAAAGCATAAATCAAAGGGCAAAGAGGAGAAATGGTGTTACCGGAGCCCAATAAGAGCTGGAGCTATGGAGGGAACGTCCATCTGGCAGGACCTCTGATTATAAAGGGATTCACCAATGGCCAGGATCATGATCAAATTAGGAAGGGAAATGGAGAAGACATTACTCAACTTTGTCTTCTCACTTTCCAATGTCCTGGTCATGGTTCCTATTTTTTAGAACCTGATCAGAAGCCACCTGGAAAGACAGCCTTGTTGATAGAGTCTATAAGGTTTAGCTTCAGTTTTAAAAAATACATGGGGAGGGGTGGTCCTTTGGCAGAAAAGCCAGGAAAAACCTCCCAGTAGAGGTAACACTGAAGCTAAAAGTCAAAGAGAAGGTCTCAGCCATGCAAACAGCCAATGGAAAAGCAAATAAGCAGAAGGAGGAGAGAATGTGTGTCTTTGCCATTGCCCCGAGTCTGTAGCCCAGGCTTGCAGATGTGTGTGTACAAGCCATGTAGATCCGTTGAGAGGTACAGATCTAACACCGACCCAAACAATCCAAGAGAATGTCTTCCTAGGTGTGATGTCTCTATTAAGTTTTCTCAATACAAAAGAAGAGTTTTTTTTCATAAAAAGAATGTTCATAATTAGGATACTTCTCTAAGAAAGTATACATAAAGTATACATAAGGTAAACTCAAGGAAGACATACGCAGGCAGATAACAGAAACACATATTATAGTTTCCATTTATAAAGCTTTTTTTTGCAGAGATCAAGCTTTCTGTGCTTTGAGTAAAAATGTATTTTTATATCAACTGTTCCTTTAAATGAAGAAAAGCTATGATTAAATAACAATGTAATGATAGTGTGTATGCATAATTTGAACTCATACTAATTTTCTTTTAGTTTTATATTTAAGTTAAGAGTGGATGCTTTTTTTTTTTTGGTACCAGGGATCAAACTTAGGACCTTATGCTTGCCAGGCAGGCAGCAGAGCTAAATCCCTGGCTATTTATCTTTAAGTTAACATATATACAAAATACATCTTAAGCACACTAATAAAAATATCTACTAATGGACTAGTTTATTTCTATCACCTAGAAAATATCTATGTAAAGTAAGACTTTCAATAATAATAATAATAATAATAATAATAATAATAATAATAATAATAATAATAATAATAATATCATTATTTGAATTAAATGATCTGACTTTGAAAAGCCAGGTTCAAATTCATTGTGAGCTATTCAAGCTATTTACAGCAAGCCTGCCCTCAATGATACAGAAGGTTTCCTGCTGGTAACTGCTAGGAAGAGCAACCAATTTCCTTCCTGGTAATCCCTAATTTTCTGGGATGCATTTACCACTGGAAAAAACAATGCCTTTCAAGAACAAATTCAGGCAAATAATGAAGAGCTGTGTGCATGCTAATGAGACTCACCATCTCCCACATTCAAAGTTAACCAATGTTTTCTTAAAGAGTTTAAGGAACTGCCATTATCCAACTACATTAGACCCAAATTTCCCTAGTGCCTGTTTAATTTATTTCCTCTTGTTTTGTCTCTGATGAATATGGAAACAGATGGTAATTCTTCTTCTTCTTTTTTTATATTTATGACTCTTGGCAAGTTAATAAAAACAGCTGACAAAAATAATTTTATTTTATCGTTACCTGCAGGAGAGGGCGCTGCACTCCCAGCACCTTCATGGTGTCTGCGTTAGCTAGGATCTTCAAGGGATCAGATGTTTTAGTGACTCCTTCAATCTCCTTGTTGATCTCAGCCAAGACCTGATTAAGGAAGATGTTTTTGATGTATACAGTGAGAAACTCTCGAAGAGGACACTGCTTGGCTGGGCTAAGTCCCAGGGCATGTTCAATCTCCTGAATAAACCTGAAAGACAAACAGAGCAAAAAGTTTGTTAAGCACATCAGAAAACAGTTACAGAACTATGACGGCACAGCTGGGGATCTGTGGGCTTTGATTCTTCTAACGAGAACATATCATTACTCTATTACTCATTTATACAGAACTTTAGATATTTTTTTAAAAATAAGCTATTTAACTTATTAAATAGAAAAACATGACTTATAAACTGGCAAAAGAGAAACAAAAATATTTGTATTAATTCAAGAAGGAAGTAAGACTAAAAGACGCAATGGAAAGTATATGATAAAAACCCAAAGTTATGGTGCAAATTAAAGAGCATACCCACAAATAGCATATATTTCTCATTGAAACCTTCACAGTATACATATAAATGTTGAGAGAGAGAGAAAGAGAGAAAGAAAAAGAAAGATACTCTTAAATTCATGATACATATGTTTTCAGGTTAAGAAAGGGAACGAGATGGGAGGTGAAAGACAAAGGAAAACGTCAACTTCATTTGTAGTGTTTTATTTCCTTTATTAAAACAAAGTATAGGGCCAGGGATTTAGCTCACTGGTTCCACCGCCTCTTCACAAGCACAAGGACCTGAGTTCGATCTCCAGTGCCAAAACAAAACAAAACAAATAAAGTATACATACCTAACAGGATGTTAATAACTGTCAAGTTGCAGAGACAACTACGTAAATTTTTATATCACTCTTTGTACTTTTCTATAGAGGCAGTTTCTGCTTTCTCTGCACAAATTTAATTTGCTACAGTTTAATGACATAAATCAGTCTCCATCTCTCATAACATGGTTTAAATTCCACAGTATCATAATTGAGTTAGCACAGTTTAATAAATGCAAATAAATGCATAAAGTACCAACTATAGCAATAGGTCTTCAGAATATTCTATGTGGATAACTTATGTGCATCACAATTACTGACCAATCATATGACGGTTTCCAAGTCTACTGATTGGTAGCTGATCATTATACATCAGTTATTTAGTTCATTTACATGCAACAATATTTACAGTTGTGTTATTTCCTTGTTCTCAGTGATAAATCCACATGTCATTTTTATTAAGACCTATAGGTGAAAGAGGGAATTAGCAAACTAGATAAAAGTGCAGCAAGAAAAGTGGTGACAGTATATGAAGTCTGATCTGAATGCAGAGTTATGGAAGAAAGGGTGATTGTGGGAATTTTCATATGTATTTGCCATTTAACAGACATCTGTAGGCATAGAAAAAGGCAAACTTCTCAACACAAGGAAGGACAGTAACTGTGACAAAAAGAAGGAAGAAGATGAAGAGGGAAGGGATGCCAGAGGAAGTGATGGCAGCAAAAGATTTCATATTTAAGGAACTACTGGAGATAGTTTATAATAATGAAAAAGGGAGGCATAATTTGCTGGCAGCTGATCCAACTTCAAACTACTCTTTGTAAGATATTTAAAAAGAAGTAAAACACTTAAATTCTGTTTTTTTTGAGACAGGGTCTTACTATGTAGTTGAGTCTGACCAGGAACTCACTATGTAGCCCAGGCTGGTCTTGAACTCACAGTGATCCTCCTGCCTCAGCCTCCCCAGTGCTGGGATTACAGGTGTGAGCCACTACGCCTGGCTATTCTAATATTACTGTATACCAAACACTTGGTAATTTTCTCATTTTCCATTTCCATATACATTTACTAATGGCAGTAAGTGCTTTTAATGTTGTTGGGTGTGGTGGTACTTGCCTCCACAGCACTCAGGAGGTTGAGACAGGATCATGATGAGTTAAGAGGCCAGCCTGAGCTACACAGTGAGACCTTCAAAAACCCAACCAACCAAACAAAAAAACCCCACCACCACCAACAAAGAGTTTTTAATGTTTTGTTTTTAATTTGTTTTTTTGGTACCGGGGATCAAACTTGGTTCCTTGTGCTTGCAAGACAGGCAGCAGAACCACTGAGCTAAATCACCAGCCCCAAGTTTTTAATGTTTTAATGAAAATTATTAAGCGTCGTGAAACAACTTGATTGTTAATTAAGATTGCTTTGCATGGTTTTAGATTGCATGGTGATTTTACTTTTCCACAGTGCTATATAAAGGAAGTGCACCTTTTTCATTTTCTCAAAAAATACGATGAAGAAAATACAGTGAAATAAAATAAATAAAGACAAAAGATGAATATCTGAGAAGGTATATATTTCCAATTTGTACTGTAGATGACTTCTAGAAACCAGTAGAAAAGTGATCAAGGAACATGAAAAGACAGTTTACAGTAAAATAAATATAACAGTCATTGAACATTAGAAAAAATTCTGGAATTCTGGAATTCATTCATAAGAAAAATACAAAGCATATAATTACACCCAAACAACCGGCCAAATTCTAAAAGTACATACTCTGATGACATAAATGTAGGGAAAGAGGTATTCTCACATATTGGTGATAGGAGTGAAAAATACATGCAACCTTTATGAAGGACAAGTTAATACTATCACTCAAAATTACTAATGCATTTTCTTTTGACCTCAGAATACCACTTCTGGGAAATTCTTCTAAGAACTACGATCTGAATATGGATGAGATCATCTATATAAAGAGTAGAAAGATCATTTTAGCATCATTTTTATGGCACAAGACTGGGTGCAGATCAATATGTATTTAGTAAAATTTATAATAAAAGCTCTGTATAAGAATTATATATCCTTATTTACTTTAGCATAAAGATAACCAAGCAAAGTTTGCAAAAAAACAGTAAGTACCTGTAGGAGGTATACGGACAGGGCTGAAGACTGAAGGAGTGGAAATGAGACTTTCCAGTTACACCTTTTCATAATCATTTGATTGTTAAAAACTGAATGTATTAGCTACTCAGTTAAAATGAAATTAAGTGAAAAAATTTAACAATTACCTTCTACATGTCAAAGACTATATTTCATAAATGCCTTCTAATTAAAGTTTGATGTATAATTCCTTACACTTAGCTGCCTAACCTAATAGTGTTATTCACTTAATAAATCAATATTTTACAGAAAATATTCTATATCACCAGTTAAATATTAAACTCTGGTGTGTGAGCACATGTGTGGCAGAAGGGGAAGGGAGTACAATATATACACATGTAGAATTATCACAATCAAAAAGGTTACCTAAGAAAATCAAGAAAGAAAAAAGAAAATTAAGAGACAAGAGAAACAACAATGATAAGGCTTAACTGATATTTTCTATGTGGAAAAGAAGTAAAAGCTTGACCCAAATCAAAGACTCATGAATCGTTATGGTGAGCAGAAGGAGGCAGGAAAAAAAATGGAGAAATAAAAGCAGAGAGCTAACCCTGGTCATAATTTTAAAGTCTCCAAATCTTATATCCTACCATGCTGACCTTCTGATCTCATCGAACTTCTCCAGAGATCCACCACCCAGGTGCACCCATTCCCCTTAGTTTAGTTTTGGCTCCAACAAAAAAAGACTGCAACTAATTTGCTAATAAACAAATCCATCAAATCCGTTTTATTATCTTTTAATATTATGAAAATCAATCATTTGAATACTTATCCATTTTCATCAAAGGGATTCAGAAAAAGAATTCTAAGCAGAAGTCTTTTTTACATTTTGAAAATCTTTAGCGTTTACTAGAATAAAAATCTTTACTAAACCTATTCTTAAATACAGTCACAGAAGTCTCTAAATCATCCACATTTCCCTTTTTTCTAGTTCCGTATTTGTCTAGACTCTCTGAAATATGAAAGGGCTCCAAGCAGCAGTGGCAGTGGGGCCCCCATCACTTTCAACTGAGTGCTTTCTTTCAAATACAAATCATTTATTCCCTCAAGCACACACATCAGTCTCCAATGACACATCCAGGCTGATATTGTCATCTGTAACTTGAGGGAATCTATTCAACATATTTCCAAATCTGCGTTCAGAGCTGTGAGGGACCTCACTGTGCAGAAAGCATGAAACATGTGGCTAAGAATGAAAGAGAAAAATGAGGGCCGCCTTAACAGTCCTTTGGTAGTTACAAAACAGTAAAGTTGCAGTTACTAGGGCTGGGACAGAGGAATGGTGGCAAGGCAATGTTGGTCAAAGGATACAACATTTCATTTAGAGGGAATAAATCTAAGAGATTTACTATACAGTGGTGACTATATTAATAACAATGTTTTGTATACTTGAAAATTACCCAAAGTGTAGATTTTAAGTTTTTTCATGAAAAGAAATATGAATAACTGTGCACACTGATTAACTTGACTTAACCATTCCACGTGTGTGTGATAAATATACAAAAATATATAAAACATGATAAATATATAAAAATGATTTGTTAAATGGCAGACAGGAGGAAGAGTTATGGGTATAGAGGACAATCTTCAAAAAGCTCAATTTTTCCAACAAGGCTTCTAATTACTTCTGTGGAGGTAAGAAAGCACTGAATTTTTGACAATAAAAAGATCTCATTATGAAAGAAAAAAATTCAAAGTTAATCTAGAACACAGATGGAACTCTGCCAAAGGGGCGTTATCTAATCTGGAGAAATGCTTTCACACTGGGGATTTTCTACCTCTTTAAACCAGAAACAGGCAAACACAAAGCACAGGTTCATCTGTACAGGTAGAAAAAGAGACAGTGAGAGAGAGAGAAAAGGATCACACAATGTAGTATGTAGAGCATCTAATTATAGGATTTTGAGGAATGTTAATCAAATCAGTCTCTGTAAAATAGCATAAACCAAAATGTAAATAATAAGAGCATTCAACCAATTCTCAACACATTTGAATATTTAAAGTATAGATCTTATTTTCTAAATTCCAAATTGCTCTTTGTAAATATTTAACCAGAGGTTTTCTTTTCAGATTATCAACTAGTGGCCCTCGACAAGGAGATCCACATTAAATAACTAAACTCCTTAATTCACTCTTTCTTGCAGTAAGTTACATGTTCTTTGGGATGCACAAATGAGCACACACTAATGACATTTCACCAAATAGTTTAAGTTTAAATTTATTTTAGCTTGATATGATTTCTATCTAGAGAAATTATAGATTAATTAAAAATTCACTCTACTTCCCATGTCTTTTGCTTAACCCAGCCAGCCACCTTCTCACACATTCATTTTATCATACAGCTCCATTTTTCCATTTCACCTATGCCAAGAATTGTGGCTGCTACCTTGAATATGGAAGGTCAATACAGAATTGTAGAAGTGGCAATGGGAACAGTAACATTTATTCCTATGAATAAAGGAGCTGCTCACAATGGAATTTTAAGAGAACACAGTATATTCAAAATCTCTACCACACTTGATTTGAATGAAAAAAGAAAAAAAACCAACAACCTAGAACACATAATAAAGTCCCTTCCAGATGTGATCCAGTAATTACACAAAGAACTTACCAGTTACTTATATTCAGGTAAATGAGGCCTTGGAATGACAACCAAGTAAGGACATGCAAAGGGCCAGAAACTAAGTGCACAGAAGGAAGCTACAGCAGCAAAATGGGTCCTTTAAGAAACGTTTCACATTCAGTTGCTCTCAGATATAACATTTAAGGAACAGAGAAAAATGGAAGACAACTTGGGTGAAGAATGAAAGAAGCCTTGCAGGAATAGATTTGAGATATATTCAACTTACTTGTATTATCTGAGTCAAAAAAGATCGTTTAGAAATGATTTACAAGGAACTCATTCAGAAACAGCAGCAACAGGCATATTTAAGACCATAAATCAGTGGAACGTGAAAACCAAAGAAAAATCCATAAAGGTTAATGCACTTTGGAGGACATTTGCCTCTTAATTCATGGGAGTGAGCCACTGGCACATCAGGAAGAGGCTCTCCCCCAACAGCTGTAATTGTTCATGCTGAGTCTAACTACTATCCGTGTCTTCTGTATATAAAGATTTTCTGTGTAAAAGTGCAAAATAAGCTCATCACTGCAGAGCCCAATCACGTCCTCAGCCCACACCTCTAAGAGACAATTTGCTGAACTAATGAAATAAAAAGGGATTTGGTTCCTTTTATTTGTAATGAGTAATATTCATGGCTAGGACTAGAGAAGAACAGAGGCAAAAATCATTAACTGAAGGGAGAAAAAAAATATTATCTATAACATTTGGATTCTGTAGGCTCATAAACAAATTTAACTTTTAAAAGTCTTGCATGAGTATATTGCAAGTGATTTGCAACTACATTTAAGTGTTCCCTCCAGACTGAAAAGCACTTTAGGTAAAATGAAGTAAGCCTCTTTAAAATGACAGCTGTTAAATTTTTTTAAGCATGTAATTTGGAAATTGAAGTGACTTAAACTCTAACCCTTAATATCAAGCAATCTTTTTTTAAACTCCTCCAAAGTGCATATAAATAAATAAATAAAGGCTACGGATATAATACTCAAATGTAGAATAATAATCCTCCTTTTCCAACAGACTGGCAATTCTGTCTTTAGCCTTTTAATTTTACTTTACTTGCAGTAAGGTAGCCTTTCTTTCATTTTTTTTTCCCCATAAAATACAAAGCTGTCAAAAATTCCCCAAGTAAAATTGCAAGTTATTACAATCAATTACCTGGAAATGTATGTATAACCTATTAAATAAATTCTATTTGAGGTGCTCCAGATCAGTTTGGTTTTCAGATATTCTAATGCAAGACACAGGAATCTGTCAAGTCTTTCACCTGTTGCTATGTCAGTAGCAACTGTGTTAATAACTGCTCAAACCTATGAAGTCCTTACCATATTCTAATCAAGTAGTTTTATATGGATTATTTCATGTAAGTTTCCAAATCACTCTATGAGAACTGTGCTATTTATTACTACTTCCATTACATAGGATGAAACTGAGAAACAGAAAAAACAGCAGTAACATTAACTGCTTATATTGTCATTATATATCAGAACTGTTTCAGATAACCATAACACTTTGTTTCCTATATTTCTTACAACACAATGAAGCAAAGCACTTTTATAACTGCCATTTGAAATAAGAAAGGAAGGCATAAGAAGGACAATATTTGATCTTGGACAGCTTGGCGCCAGAGAACATTCTGGACTTAATTCAACTCTATGTAACATACAAAGCTAACATCACTGCCTCTTGAATGTTCATCCTTAGGGTTAGGACTCAATGTGGTCAGGTAATGTGGGATAATCCACGGACATAGTACTTGCTGAAAACTCTAACATGTGAGTTGATGTAGTGAGAACTATGTGAATGGAGAGGACCATGATTTTACAAAACACAGATATCTTAATATTATAAAAGTGAATTGTTTTTCCTAAGATGTAGTACATCTTACCTTTAGGAGTGACTTTTTGGTTCTGCTCTGCATTTTTAATCACATGTTCAATACTTTCAACTGGAAGTTCTCTTGATAATTCAAATTATACCCAGCAGAGAACACTTCACTGCTGTCCTCTCACTGTCATTTTAGTCATCTCTTCTGTATTCTCTATTTTTGAGTCATTATAATCTCAGATATACCAAGGCTCAAGCATAAAAACCATCTTTCACTTTTTCCTCTGTCTTACTAATGTTAGAAGCTTCCAGACTTAGAGACATTTTCATATAATCTTCTGGCGTAATACATATCCTCATTTGTTCATACCTTCATTAAAGGCAACATTTGTGAGGTGTCTACCTTCTGCTATACCTCAATTAGCTCAATGGTGGAGCCCAGGGAGACATTCCTGTGCCTCCATTAACGTCCTAATTCATGTTCATATTAAATGAGATGGAGAGGAATGGAGAGAACTTAATATAAGGCCATTTTTTCCCCAGGCCTCTGCAATACAATCTCCTAACTATTCTTTCCATCTTGAATCTATCTCACAGACAGTTATCTTATTAGTCTCACTAAAGGACAGAATATATAACTACTTGTAGTTTTGTAAATGTACCCTGCTCTCCCTTGCCTCTAAGCCTTTGCACATGCTGGATTACTTACCTAGAGCACTCTCCCTACTCCTGTTTCCTGATTGTCATGTCTCTGGTTGGGTGTCCCATTAGCTTGGATATCTCTTTATCTAGGGGTCTTTGTCCCTTATGTGTGCACTGAATGTCCTTTCCCTATGCTGCCACACCACCCTATGTCCACAGACTTCTGCTGAGGGGTCTGTGCCCTACTGTTTAAAAAAATTTTTTTCAACCAACAGAGTGAAGAAACAACATACAGTGTGGAAAAAAAGTTGCCAGCTATACCTCAGAGAACTAATATCTAAAGAATTAAAAAAAAAAAATTAGTATCCCCCCCAAAAAAAACCCAATCAAAAAATGGGGAGGTGAAAGGAATAGATGCTTCTCAGAAGCTATACAAACAGTCAATAAATACATGAAGAACTATTCAACATTGCTGGCCATCAGAGAAATGCAAATTAAAACAACACTGACATTTCATCTTACCCCAGAAAAATGGCTATCATTTAGAAATTAAATAATAACAAATGCTGGTGAGATTGCAGCATAAACAGGAACGCTTTTACACTGTTGATAGGAATGCAAACTAGTACAATCACTATTGAAATCAGTATGGCGATTCCCCAAAACACTAAAACTAGAAATTGCATTTGACCTACTGGTTTTTAAACTGCCTTCTTTTACTGCATATATGAAAAAACAAGCAAACAAAAAAAAATCTTGCCTTTTTTTCATATGCTCTATGCAGTCTATTTCAAATATACCTGAATTTTCTAAATTGTGGCATATCAACTAGATATGATATTCTAGCTGATATGGAAGCTTAAAAAAACTATTGTTTTCACTATAGTCTTCCTTCAAGGACAAATCTATAACTGACTTGTCCATGAAGTTTGGTCATAATCTCTTTAAACTGTTTTACTTCACTGCTTCATATATTTATTTGGACTACTTTAGTTCATAGTATTGTCATTTTTATATCTATATTTTTCTCTATATATTCTCTATACATTTAAACTTCTTTGTACTAATAGCTGTGTTTTGTATATCTTTGCATTTTACCTGATGTAATGAAACTATACTGGATATAGTAAATTAATATTTTAATAAATAATACGAAATTATCATAATTCACTTAGACTTGTACTTTTTAAAGGGGTTACAATGCATGAATTATTTTAAAGCTATGTTTTATGGAATAAATATGGTTGGCTGAACAAGATGATAAAACAATTGAAATGACAAAAGAAAAAAAGGTTATAAAACTAGATGATGCATGCATTTTGTTAATGTGTCAAGATGAGGAATATTGAAGACAAATTACTAGTAAGTTAAAATACATTGAGAAATATAGTTATCCTGGTCTAAGTTGACCCTTACTAAGGCATCAATAACAAGAAAAAAATGAAGTATTTCATGTGTCAAAAACATGACTTGTGCACCTATTTGGATTAAAATTACAGTATATATTTACTGGAAGAGACAGGCAGGCTACTGAGTTCTGTCCTCCATTGTTCCTCAACAGGATGGGTTTCATTATGTTTAATAAAAAAAAATGGTTTGGAAAATCAGTTTGATATCTCTAGTGAGCCTGTCTGGCAGTTAATCTTGTTCCTGAACTTAGGTTATGATTATTTCTTACCTCATTCTTATGTTTAACATCAACTGAATAACAGCCAACCTGAATGCAACACACTCTAACGAAAAAGAAGCTGTAAAGGTGTGATTGATCCATTAGTTGACAATTACGACGTGAATCATGGCCACAGAGCAACAATTATGAGTCTTGGCCATTAAACTTTTCTATTTCTACCTTTATTCTCATACTTTTGTTATTTCAATTATGCCAGGATAATCATCTGATACCGCTGTGGTTCCTTTCTGTGCTCCCCTAGCCATACTTTCTCATATATATATATATAATGTATATGTATATATATGTATGCATATATATGTATGTATATGTGTATATATACACACACATACATATATACATACAAATATATGCATATATGTAATTTTAGAATATATGATAATGTAATAATATACAATATATATTATAATAATATATACAATAATACCCATGAGGTTATCACTCTTCTATTACGGTTCAAAGTTCTCCATAAATTTATTTCTCACAGAGCCACTATCTACATAGAAAAGATCACCACTTTTTAGAGTCACTTTTGGCCCCGTATTACCATACTACACTCTGAAGGATTAGATATGAAAAAGTTGACTCACAAAATACCAAGTTCCAAAATGGAAGTAAGACAAACATTTTTAATCCATAGCAGACAGCATTCCATTCTTAGCATCCTGTATTCGTCTTATAGGGATCAGATTCATTACTTCTTTGTAGATAATTTCTTAAATAGGCTCACTTATTAGATGGGAATTAAAGGTTTTATTATTCTTACCATTCCATCTTACCTGTTTTTATAACCTCTGTAAGGTTAAATCAGACATTTAAATTTGGCTCATAAATCCGAGACACAGAAAAATAAAGATTATTGTATTTGTACATTGCATAAGACAGAAAAAGAATGGTCATTCCTGTCTGGATGATAACTTGCAGGTGACTATGCATCAATAGAAAAACTAGATACTATAAAAGAGTATAGATGAAAATATGATAAGATATTAGATAAAAGATACTAGATAGGTCAAATATTCTTGAAGAACTGACATTTTCTTGGATTATACTGATGACAAATATCTAAAACACACAGGAGATGAAACAGCTGTTTAAGTGTCAATGTCTGCAATCAGGTGCTCTGCTCAATGGTTAAGGTCTTGGGCAGATTATTGCTACTAACTATAGCCGAATATGCAAAAGACTGAAAAAGCCTACAGTAGTTTGTACTTTAAAAAATCCAACACAAGACCTCATTTCATGAGACATGTTTTCTCTTTTCAAAGCAATGGAAAAGCCATAAAGGAATATATGCTTTATCATAAGAAAATCTGAAGTATCACCTAATGAGAAAAAAGTAAGATTTAATAAACTGTTTGTCTCATAAAAAACTTGTGAAAAAACATTTCCAGCTATCATGGTAACAGCCAGTTCCTGTTTTCTGTCAGTTTGATAATAAACATAAAATTACTCATTTTTATGAGGTTAAGAATGAAAATTATAGTCATAGGCATGAGAGCTCCAAATACAGGACTTGGTTCTGAGTTGACCTTTTATGCATTCAGGTTGTTACTATAAGGCATTCATATTTTTTGATACATTGTACTCCTGCACATCTTATTTGGGAAGTGATATAATAAGGCCTTCTTGGACAGGAGATATTCAGTGTATTTTCTTTTTGAAAAAAATGTATCAAAGCTCATTTTACAGTTTGTTTTTCATTAATTCTTGGCAAAAGTCATTCATGTAAGATCAGCAAAAAATCTAAAACATAATGGTAAACCTCCCAAATATCTAACAAGTTAATTAAACTATTATGTGCTGATTATGAAAAAGCTGTGAGTAGCAGCTAGGGATATAAAGCAAGTGGATGTACGCTTACGAAGGACTTTTACATATTTGAACCTCATTCTGTTTTGAGGACTGCTTTGACACTGATGATTATTTCCACTTGTACATGACAAAATTGCAGTTCAGAAAAGATGAGTAATTTGGCAAATGTCACATGGCTATCAAGTTTTAAGACCATATCTTGAAGTCAGATCTGGTTCCTAATTAGTCTACCATCCTTTCTTCTGTACCACATCTTAAAAATGGCAAAGTCTAATTCATGTAAATTAAGATCACTATAAAATATTTGGTCACAGACTCAATGATGCTAGAAAATGTCCCACTGAGCAGAAATATGGAAAACCACATTTTTTATAACTAAATTTTAGATACTGTGGTAGTTTCAGAACATTCTCCTCCACTATTATATCCCGAAGAGTTCTAAAATCTTGGTGAAGCCAAGCATGGTGGCACATGCCTGCGATCCCAGCACTCTAGGAAGGTGAAGCAGGTGGGTGGTAAGTTTGGGGCCATCCAGGGCAATTCATCAACTTAGCAAATATTATTTGTCTAATAATAAGCATTAGTCTCAAAAAACAAATATTTACAAGGGTGGTGGTTGTAGCTCAGTGCATAGGCCCAGGGTTCAGGCCAGGAACACAGAGACAAACAAACACCAGTGTGGACAGACAAAACAACCAAAACAAATCCTTTTGTGAAGTCTAAAGCATATAGCTTTGTTGGAAAAATGAGAGCAAATGCATATATAAAAAGGAGCAACATGACAGAATCCCATACTATTGGTATATTTAATTCCATAGGAAAATATTACAGAATGTGTATAACATGACACCAATGCCTTATATAAGCATTACAAAGTACAAGAAACCTGGAATTTTCTAAGACTCTAAACTCTTTAGTCCAAGCACAAAACCTGCATCTTTTGCCTCTCATTTCAATACTTGATTCTCCAGTGACAAAAGTGAAAGTGTAATTAGACTATGTGGGTTTCTCTTTAACCTGGTTGGCCATTTCCCCTAACAGCACAATTACTCTGCTAATGAGATTAAATGTGTTTTAACTAGAGGATTATCTCACTACAGAGCCCCTCTGCTGGCTGGTTCCCACAGGATCCACAGCTCTGCTGATGCACCCATCTAACATTCATTTACCTTAATGAAAGTCAGACATAAGAATTGGGCCAACACAGCAGTGAAAAACACAAGGCTTTTGTTTATATTGAAACAGAGCCTCATTTAGTCAGTCTGAATCTTTCTAATACCCAGTGCAATATTTATTAATGAATATCAGCACAGCAAACCAGGGAATCTTATTTGCATTAATTTAAACTATAAATTGAAGGTAGATTTCATTCTGTAAGTAGTGGTTTTAGAAAATTCCTCCATGTGATAAATAAGAGACCATTAATAAAATGAAACATATTAAAACTTGAGGGTGATAGATATTTTCGTCTCACCTCATGCTACAGATTGTTTCTCAATACATAATTTATTATCTTGTTACATTTATAACAGTAAAGGTAACAGAATAAGACCCTGGAGATTTATTTCTTCCAATCAGGATTATAGTGAATACATCTGTGGCATTCATCAGATTAGACCAAAAATTGGTTATGAGATTTGGATATCCCTTTTGTTCACTTACTGTACATTTAGTGTATAGTGTACAGTGTTTACCACATTTCAAACATAATTAGAAACAAACAAAAACCAGAATTTCGTGTGCTGGGTCCTGCTCTTTAGGAGCTCAGGAAAACCATCCTGAGTCAAACTAAAGCTCACATCCTAGTAGTGGTCACAAAATAAAATTACAGGTTTGCAAATAGAATGGAGGTGAGGGAGAAGTTAAGGAGATAGAAGAAAATGGGTCTAAATAGGATTGTAAATACTAAAATGAATTACATATATTGGTGGTAAAGGATTGTAATTTTTTTTTTTTTTTTTTTTTTTT